>NW_026998331.1:0-757 GCF_035044405.1 Drosophila montana
TAGCAATATTATTTTTAGTCAAAATTCATGTGTCAATGGTACCCTCAAATATCCTATGTAGTCATTAGTCAAAATTTCCCAGACACATAACTCGGTCAAATCTAATCAGATTTTAACAAGGTTGGGCTTTTTGTTCATGGTTTGGCCTCTAGATTAAATTGGCATCTAAATCTGGCAAGATTATTTATAGTCAAAATTCATGTGAAAATGGTACCCTCAAATATCCTATGTAGACAAAGGTCAACATTTCCCACACCCATAACTCGGTCAAAACTCATCTGATTTTCACAAGGTTAGGCTTTTTGTTCATGGTTTGACCTCTTTATTAAACTGGCATCTAAATCTGGCAACATTATTTTTAGTCAAAATTCATGTGTCAATGGTACCCTCAAATATCCTATGTAGACATAGATCAACATTTCCCACACCCATAACTCGGTCAAATCTCATCAGAATTTAACAAGGTTGGGCTTTTTGTTCATGGTTTGACCTCTAGATCAAATTGGCATCTAAATCTGGCATATATTATTTTTAGTCAAAATTCATGTGAAAATGGTACCCTCAAATATCTTATGTAGTCATAAGTCAAAATTTCCCAGACCCATAACTCGGTCAAATCTCATCTGATTTTCACAAGGTTGGGCTTTTTGTTCATGGTTCGACCTCTAGATTAAATTGGCATCTAAATCTGGCAATATTATTTTTAGTCAAAATTCATGTGAAAATGGTACCCTCAAATATCCTATGTAGTCATAAG
>NW_026998332.1:0-2832 GCF_035044405.1 Drosophila montana
ATTCTAAGCATCACAAGATATGAAATTCTTTAAAACGTGACGTAATAGTATATGATGTTGACGCGCCGTATGCGTAACCCTTTGATTTAAATGGCATGGCGCCGAGACTCGGCTATACAACAACAACATTAGAACCCAAATAGCGTTGTTGTTGTTTCTACGCGCCGCCTTGTTAGAACGACAGAGAAACCAGCAACAAACACAGTGGCATTATTTGTCCCTTTTCTTTGCACTGAGTTTCCTATGTCCTCATCATCGCGCAGAAACTTTTCAAGATCAAGACGGACGACGAAAAAAACAAATGGGTTTTCGTGCGCACTGTTGTTGTTTTGCGAGTGATTTGTTGTTGCTTCGTATAGTAAATGAGCTTTATTTTTGAGTTGGATTTTGCGTTTGCGGACCATCCCGATCTACCTCTCGGGATTTTCAAAACGGTAAAAAAAGCTCGGAGCAAGCCTTCAGCTCTGTCTCTTTATTACTCAATGGACATAGACGTAAGCATTTTTTCGGCAAGCCGAAGGTTCAATACCCTTGAACACATTAGCCTAACGATTTTGCAAAAATGTGGGGATAGTGAAGATCGATGAAGCTTGATGAAAATATCTTTGAAAAGAGAATATTTTGCCACTCAAGAACATATAATTCGCCCGATCTTTTCTATAGCAGCTAAATGATATAGCGGATCGATATTCATGAGATTTTACACATACATATATAGGGAGCAAATTAAAATTTATAAATGCCGATTTTTTGTGAGATTTTTTGATATTGAAACAAGTTTTCCATACATACCAATCGTTCCTATGGCAGTTATATAATATTGTGGTCCTATATTGATCGGATTTTGCAAAAATGTAGGGAACAAGATATCTTAAATAACAAAAAAGTTTTCCAAACAAGGACTTAATTTTTGACTTATCGCTCTTATGGAAGCTATTTGATATCGTGGTCCGATTTTGTTAAGATTTTTGCAGCTATATGATTATGATTATGAAAATATTAAGGGAACATAGTTAAGATTCTTAATGCCTAGTTCGATCAAAATGTATATTAAAAACAAATGATGCGTTGGTCCGATGTAGATAAGATTTTCTATATATTGAGGGTACTTTGTAAAATTTAAAAGAGAAAGAAGGGCTATCTTCGGCACGCCGAAGATTTTATACCCTTGCAGACCCAACCTTTTCATAATGCTCATAGTGCTTTGCCCGTATTTAAAAAGCACAGGGAAAATAATTAATGCCGAGTATGGTCAAGATATCATGATAAGCAAAAATATTTTTTCAACAAGAACCTACTTTTTGACCGATCGTTCCTATGGCACCTAGATGATATAGTGGTCCGATCTTAATAGGATTTTGCATATTTATGAGGAGCATAGTAAAACTAATAAATGCCGAGTTCGGTCAAGATATTTAAAAAAAAAAATTTTCCATACAACAACCTAATATTCAACCGATTGTTCCTATGGTAGCTATCTGATATAGTGGTCCGATCTTAATAAGATTTTGCACATATTTGAGGAGCATAGTAAACCTAACAAATGCCGATTTTGATCAAGATATCTTAATAAACAAAAATGTTTTTCATACTAGAACCTACTTTTCGACCGATTGTTCCAATGGCAGCTATATGATATAGTGGTCCGATATTAATAGGATTTTGCATATATATATAAGGAGCAACTTAATTTTCAACTAATCGTTCTAATAACAGCTATATGATATAGTGGTCCGCTGTTGATAGAATTTTGCATATATATAAAGAGCATAGTAAAACTAATAAATGCCGAGTTCGGTCAAGATATCTTAATAAACAAAAATGTTTTTCATACTAGAACCTACTTTTCGACCGATCGTTCTTACGGCAGCTATATGATATAGTGGTCCGATTCAGCTGGCTCCGACCTACATACATATGTGCTGCGTGCAACAGAAAGAGGCACTTCTGCAAGGTTTCATGACTATAGCTTCAAAACTGAGAGACTAGTTCGCACAGAAACAGGCAAATGGACAGACGGACATGGCTATATCGACTCGGCTGTTTATTCTGATCAAGAATATATATACTTTATAGGTGTAGGAATGGCCTGACGCAAATAAAATGCAACCGTTCTTGTGCGCGTCACTTTCAGATTGCCGTCGCAGATCATTTTATTTCTCCATCGTTCTCGTTTTTCTTATGCTCGTGTCAGAGCGAGAGTAAGAGCATCGAATGTTTCGCCTTCGATGTGATTACAGTTATATTTACAGTGGGACACTTAATGCTATATCACAGTAAAATCTTATAGCCTTTCTCCACTGGGCTTAAAAATGTCACATTTTCAAGTTTTACATATTGGTGTTCCACCGGTTTTCGGTAACATGTGAGTGGCAAAAGTACTGTTTCTTTGAATAAACAGCTGATCGAGTTGCTTTAATTTACATAAGCGCCGCACAGATTTCCTTCCAAAAGTCAAATAATACGGCCCCGAAGTAGGGGCTCCGTTTAATAGACCCTTTGCGGGATTTGGCCAACTTTAAATGTTAAAAACTGTGGGATTATTAAAATTTAAAATTATAATTTAAAGTAACCGCTTGCCTTCGTTGCAATATCAGCTGGTTTATGTTTACATTTTTCACAACATCGATAGAAATCTCGATTAATCATCGCAAAATACACGAAATGTTCGGGGCGAATTTACACATTTTTAAAAAATGTGACATTTTTGAAAAATGTGTGAAATGTGTTTTCTTATGGGGAAACGTACAGGCCGCATTTTACACATATTGCAAAAATGTGACATTTTCAGAAATGTGTTCAGTGGGCAGAGGCTATTACATGCTAATTATT
>NW_026998333.1:0-799 GCF_035044405.1 Drosophila montana
ATCTTTGCAGTAGTTCTTCCACGGGTGTTTGCGTCTTGTATTCGGAGATTAAAGCTTCCCTGATGTTGGGCCTGTTGTTAATTTGCAGCATTCTGGGTACCTTCTAGGCATCTCCGGATATCTGGAGCTTGATAGCCCCGAGTAGCGTACAGTTGAAGCACATAATCCATCCTTCGGATAAATGGACCCAGGGTTATAGGGTCTCCCTCAAAGGCTGGCACGTTCCATATTTGTTGAAGCAATTGATTTACTTTTGGTCGTTTAATTTAAGCTGGAAGTGCAGCAACATGTGATTCTTCTGGTTGTTCCATTTTTTCATTATTTTAGGTATTTAGTTTATGTGTCACGTAAATTGACTTTGAATTGTTCAGACACGTCATGATCTTCTGCGCATAGCGAATTTTGAAATTGAAATATATTCGATTTAGTTGTCATACTGTGGACAATTACACTTTCAGCAGAGAACACACCAGTTGTATGGATAAGCCTCTCTTTAATTGATCGTATCACTCAGGAACTTTAATTTATTTCGTTTCACAAAATGTTACGATATCCTACCGACTGCGCCAATAACGTAGTTTAAAGTTTGAAAATAAAGAGACTTTATTTCACGAGCGTAAATTTTAATCAGTTTACTATGTTGAATATCTGGATTAAGACTGAAGAACAAAAGTTGGCCTATGCTATATTTAAGGCTAAACAATAAATAGAGTACGTGGCTTATTGCAAGGGATAGCAGCCGCAGCATGTTTATGCTAGCGCCTTTCTGTTCGTCAGCTTTTGTTTATAAATGAATGTT
>NW_026998334.1:0-6270 GCF_035044405.1 Drosophila montana
GACGCATTGCTCCCAGATAGAAAAGAAGTTGATTAAATAGTAGAAGACTTATTAAATAAAGGACACATTGGACCAAGTGAATCTCCTTATACATCTGCAATAGTTCTTGTAAAGAAAGAGACCGGTGAAAAGCGAATGTGTTAGATTATAGGCAGTTTAATAAATTAACTATTAGAGATGGATTTCGTCTACCGCTTATTAATTGTTTGGAAAGAATGGAAGGTAAACAATACTCTTTACTTTTGGACCTGAAATCTGGATTTCATTAGGTTAAAATGGCTGAAAATTCGATAGTGTAAGGTAGCTACTAGCCGGGGTACAGATCTCAGTCTCACCATGGTCAGCAATTTATAAGAAATTTGTTAATTTGCTAGGACGGAGGGTGACCGGGGGAGGAAGTGCTTCATACATATGACCGTGATTTCTCACGCGGACGGCGGGCTAGCCCTCTAGTCATACATACACGGCCGGAATAGCTCACTCGGTCGGCGGGCTAAGCCTCAAGTCACACACACAGCACACCAAGTTATGGGGGAGAGGTTATATTGAACACTGGTTAATGCTGATGTTCGAGAATAAGCTTAATAAGAAAAAAAGAAAAAAAAGTGCTCCGTGCCAGAACACTGACCATGGCACATCCTTAGCCCACTACTCAAGAACCAACGAGCAGCCCTGTCGCAGAATATCTCGCTCATGCCCTGGGCATACGATCGATAGCAATGCCATATGTGATGGCCCAGTCCTTTAGATCCTCTGGAAATCCAAGGGGGTCGGATATCGCATACCCAACTTCCGGACGTATTCCGGCGCGTTTGCGAGAGACCTAAACTCCGACTGAGAATATGCCCTGGGATTGTAGGGAACACTACCCGGTTCGGCAGGGGTCCGCCCTACCTCTACGTCGATCGCTGTTGCTCATGAACCTCCCCAATACTCGTGACGACTAAGCTAGGGGTAAGTATCTGTGGACGCTCGTACAATTGCAAGGTCCTTAGGTCGGGCTCCGATTGTTGACGTCTGCCGTCCACCCACGTCGAATAGGCCCCCGGATGGCGGCTCTAACGTTTTGGCATATTGAGATTCTAACTCGGTAAGCTGAGACCAAATTTCGGAGGTATGGCCGCCATTCTGCACGAAAGGGGATAGTTTCTCCTTGCGCTGCTAGTGGATCCAGCGAACGTCTACTCCCAGATTTTGGCACTCACCTGACTCCATTTTGAGTTCTTATTACTCACTCTAGGTACCCGCTTCGATTTCTCTCGTTTGTGGACTCTAGCTCGGTTTGGTGGGCGATTCTCGTTCCGTAGGTTTATTTATCTCACTTTTATCTTTTCGTTAGGTTTATGTATTTCACTTTTGTCTTTTCCGTAGGTTTATTTATTTACGACATATATTCTTTTTTTCATTTATTTATTTTATTATTTCTTTGTCTTAGATTTTTTTTTGCTTTTCCGTCTTTTTCACAAAACTTAAAAAAAAATAAAAAACAAGTAATAAACAAAACGCACCTAATGATCTATTAACAAACCATATGTTATGTTATTCATTAGGTGCTACCCTCCGCTGTTCCCTCAGCTAAGGCCCTGCCGCACTGCCTGGAGCCCTAGCGCTCCTCTGCTTTGCTTCGCCATCTGTTACACACGTCTACTCACTTTGATACTCGCTCCAAAAGTTCCGGCACGCTCGCAGGCTTGCCTCGACGCTCAACTTCGCCGCGAGCTTTCGCAACTTCGCCTCGGAGCATTCGCTATTCGCCGCCGTATTAAAGCTGCGCTCTCGAGACGGTGTTGAGCAACCGATCGGCAACTCACGGTTGCTGCGGGCTCCTTGCCTTTAACTAACTTCAATACGTCGGCAACTATTACATTCCATTTTCAATGAACAACAAGAACGTCAACAACAACAGCGGCACAAACTTACGTTGATGGAAATTAACACGGCGGTGGAACTAACATATTCTGAGTAAGTAAGGTGGTTACAAAAGTGTGTCGCAAATGTCCATACGCATCACATTAGATGAGTATAGGGCAAGAAGATTAACGGCCAAAAATCAAATTGACAAAAAAAACCAAGAAATCGAGGCGGCATCAGCTGCATGTAAAAAACGCAAAGCTGAGATATGCAAGCTATTATATAATAGCAATCAGCCCCCGACTTGGGAAAATTCAAATAGACTTGCAAGAGAGCTAGATTTCCTCACTGAAGAGCCAAAACCACTTAAAGCACACGTAACACCTTCTCCTCAATATATCAAAACCATAAATAATAATACAAAAAATCCACCGCCACAGAAAAAACAGCTGCCCAGACCAACAAAGAAGTGCCCAGAAGACTTCGAGGGACCACTTTTCACCTCGGCCTGTGCGATGACCTGCACCGGCAACGCTGACAGCACCCAGGCAGCCACATAAGATGGCGAATCAAATTACATTAGATTAAACTTAAAATTAAACATTTTTTATACCATTGTAATAATGCCCATTATGTTGTGTGCGTTAAGGCAGAGTGTGAAGGCTTGATATGCTTGAAAAAGAAGCCGGTATACATGAGATCAGCCAACTTAAACTGGCACCGAGCGAAAAGATATTTGAATTAATTTCAATTGAATCTTTTAAAAATATGGGCAACAAAACATTAAAATCATTACGAGTAGCGCTACTCAAGCCGGTGACCATAATTGAAAATGAAAAAGATCAAGAAGCGATACTGTTTACATATCATGACTATCCAAAAAAAAAAGAATTTTATGATAAGGTTATCAATTTTAAATTAAAAATAGGAGATAGTTTTATTACTAATATATATATCCTAGAGGCTACCTTAGTGGCCGCGTCACAACAGCACACCCCTTTTGTTACTCCGAGTGGCCAGTACGAATATGTCGGCATGCACCAGCCGTGTTTCAAAGATTTATAAACTTTGTCTTGAAATCATTAATTCGTGACGGGAATGTTATTGTATATATAGATGATAATGCTATAGGAACAGAAACAATTGAAGCACATTTAGAGCCGCTCAGTAGAGTGCCTAGGCTTTTAGCAGAATATAGGTTGGAAAAAAAATTAAGTAAATGTTTATTTTGCCTTAGGTATATTGAAGACGTCAGACGTCAAATAAGATGGAATATATGAAATTAATGAAAAATTTTGTGCTATTTTTGAATTTTTACGGGAAAGACTAGTTTTTGCCCCAATATTAGCCCTGTACAACCCGAATAAGGAAACAGAATTACATTGCGATGCGAGTGCAGAAGGACTTGGAGAAGTTTTATTTCAAAAACAGTCTGACAACAAGTTTTATCCAATATCATTTTGGTCAAGTAACAGCAGAAACAACACCGACGGCTGCGGGCAGCAGCCAAAAGCAAAAGCGATCTATGTAAGCAGCTGCCCACTCTCTTTCGTAGGCCCTTTGCATTGCTTTGCTTTGAATAGAGTCCCGCTGCCCTTCGCTCTAACCGGCGAGCGTATTATTAGGCAACTTAGGCACAACTAATTCGAGTTGCCCTGCGCGGCAATAAATACATTTGAAAACAAATCTAAGTCTTTGAATTTTGCACAAGCAGTGAGAATTAATTAGTTGCAAAAAGGCTTGCCACTACTCAGTTTTAATAATTGCTTCGTAAGTAATTTATTATAGAAAAGAGTATATAAGGGGTGATATAAAAATTAATCGATTTACTATATTAGTTTTATCTATAATATTATTAATTATTAGACCAAATTTAGTAAGAATTTTGTTTGGATGAGATGGGATAGGGTTAGTTTCGTATTGTTCATTTATTTATTTTCAAAATATTATGTCATATAATGCCGGTATGTTAACAGCTTTATCAAATCGAATTAGAGATGTAGCTCTATTATTAGCTATTGCGTGGATATTAAATGTAGGTAGATGAAATTACGTATTTTATTTAGAAGTTATGAATGAAAATGAATTTGAAATAATATTAATTGGATCTTTAGTTATATTAGCTGCTATATCTAAAAGTGCGCAAATTCCTTTTTCTTCGTGGTTGCCTGCTGCAATTCCTGTATCTGCACAAATTCATTAGTCAACTTTGGTAAATGCAGGTGTATTTTTATTAATTTGATTTCATATTTAATTAAGTAATTCATGAATAGGTCAGGTTTTTTTTGTATTATCAGGTTTAACAATATTTATAGCTGGGTTAGGTTCTAATTTTTACTTTGATTTGTAAAATTAAAGCATTGTCAACTTTAAGATGTTGGCTCAAGCTGCCCGTTGTGTTTTTCCGCGAGGGTCTGCCATTTCTCCTTGGTGAGCGCATTCAGCATGGTGCCAGCAATGCCTCCGGCGGCATTGCACCACAAGACGATTGGCGATATTGAGCGAATCTGTCAAGGTGCTACCGGAATACTGTCTAAAGTTTTCTCTCGGGATGGATAAAGCTAGCAATGCCTCTCGATTCTGCTAACCTCTTTGCTAATTTTTTCCAATCAACCTACTTGAAGAGTAGGTCTGGCCTAATAATAATTTTTACCCTTATACTATTACTTCCTCTAGTTCTATACCTCCTCCTATTATTTCCCATTCCTCTCTCCTTTTAGCTATAAATTCCTTAAAATCTTCGTTTTCTACTGGGCCTGACAATATTCCTAGTTGTCTACTCAAGGAGTGTAGTTCTTCCCTTGTTTATCCATTGCTAAAGCTTTCTAATCTATCCCTTGAATCTTCTGTCTTTCCATCTCTTTGGAAAGAATCTTATATCATTCCTCTCCACAAAAAAGGTGGAAAGTCTGATATACAAAATTACAGGGGCATTGCAAAACTGTCCGCTATCCCTAAATTATTTAAAACGAGAAAGAAGTGCTATCTTCGGCACACCGAAGATTTAATACCCTTGCAGACCCAACCTTTTCAAAATGCTCATAGTGCTTTGCCCGTATCTAAGAAGCACAGGGAAAATAGTTAACGCCGAGTATGGTTAAGATATCTTGAAAAACAAAACAGGTTTCCATACAACAACTTTATTTTCGACCGATCGTTCCTATGGCAGCTATATGATATAGTAGCCCGATGTGAATAAGATTTTGCATAAGTGGAGGGAGCATAGTAAAACTAATAAATGCCGAGTTTGGTCAAGATATCTTGAAAAACAAAAAAAATTCCATACAACAGCATAATTTTCGACCGATCGTTCCTATGGCAGCTATATGATATAGTTGTCCGATCTTAATAGGATTTTGCATATATATGGGGAGCGTAGTAAAACTAATAAATACCGAGTTTGGTCAAGATATCTTGAAACACATAAAAATTTTCCATACAAAAACTTAATTTTCGACCGATCTTTCCTATGGCAGCTATATGATATAAATGTCCGATCTTAATAGGATTTTGCATATATATGGGGAGCGTAGTGAAACTAATAAATACCGAGTTTGGTCAAGATATCTTGAAAAAGATAAAAATTTTCCATACAAAAACTTAATTTTCGACCGATCGTTCCTATGGCAGCTATATGATATAGTTGCCCGATCTTAATAGGATTTTGCATATATATGGGGAGCGTAGTAAAACTAATAAATACCGAGTTTGGTTAAGATATCTTGAAACACATAAAAATTTTCTATACAAAAACTTAATTTTCGACCGATCTTTCCTATGGCAGCTATATGATATAGTGGTCCGATCTTAATACAATTTTGCATATATATGGGGAGCCTAGTAAAACTAATAAATACCGAGTTTGGTCAAGATATCTTGAAAAACATAAAAATGTTCCATACAAAAACTTAATTTTCGACCGATCGTTCCTATGGCAGCTATATGATATAGTTGCCCGATCTTAATAGAATTTTGCATATATATGGGGAGCTTAGTAAAACTGATAAGTACCGAGTTTGGTCAAGATATCTTGAAAAACATAAAAAATTCCATACAACAGCATAATTTTCGACTGATCGTTCCTATGGCAGCTATATGATATAGTTGCCCGATCTTAATAGAATTTTGCATATATATGGGGAGCTTAGTAAAACTAATAAGTACCGAGTTTGGTCAAGATATCTTGAAAAACATAAAAATTTTCTATACAAAAACTTAATTTTCGACCGATCGTTCCTATGGCAGCTATATGATATAGTTGTCCGATCTTAATAGGATTTTGCATATATATGGGGAACGTTGTAAAACTAATAAATACTAAGTTTAGTAAAGATAACTTTATAAACAAAAATGTTTTTCATACAAGAACCTACTTTTCGACCGATCGTTCCTATGGCAGCTATATGATATAGTGGTCGC
>NW_026998335.1:0-1172 GCF_035044405.1 Drosophila montana
ACTTTAGCGCATTTATGTCGTCCCAGTTTTTATACCCTTGCAGAGGGTATTATAATTTTGTCGTGAAATGTGTAACGCATAGAAGGAGACATCTCCGACCCCATAAAGTATATATATTCTTGATCAGTATCAACAGCCGAGTTGATATAGCCATGTCCGTCTGTCCGTCTGTCTGTTTCTATGCGAACTAGTCTCTCAGTTTTAAAGCTATCTTTATGAAACTTTGCAGAATTCCCTCTTTCTGTTGCACGCAGCTCATATGTCAAAACCAGCTGGATCGGACCACTATATCATATAGCTGCCATAGGAACGATCGGTCGAAAAGTAGGTTCTTGTATGAAAAACATTTTTGTTTATAAAGTTATCTTGACTAAACTTTGTATTTATTAGTTTTACTACGCTCCCCATATATATGCAAAATCCTATTAAGATCGGGCAACTATATCATATAGCTGCCATAGGAACGATCGGTCGAAAATCAAGTTTTTGTATAGAAAATTTTTATGTTTTTCAAGATATCTTGACCAAACTCGGTACTTATTAGTTTTACTAAGCTCCCCATATATATGCAAAATTCTATTAAGATCGGGCAACTATATCATATAGCTGCCATAGGAACGATCGGTCGAAAATTAAGTTTTTGTATGGAACATTTTTATGTTTTTCAAGATATCTTGACCAAACTCGGTATTTATTAGTTTTACTAGGCTCCCCATATATATGCAAAATCCTATTAAGATCGGACCACTATATCATATAGCTGCCATAGGAAAGATCGGTCGAAAATTAAGTTTTTGTATAGAAAATTTTTATGTGTTTCAAGATATCTTAACGAAACTCGGTATTTATTAGTTTTACTACGGTCCCCATATATATGCAAAATTCTATTAAGATCGGACAACTATATCATATAGCTGCCATAGGAACGATCAGTCGAAAATTATGCTGTTGTATGGAATTTTTTTTGTTTTTCAAGATATCTTGACCAAACTCGGCATTTATTAGTTTTACTATGTTCCCTCCACTTATGCAAAATCTTATTCACATCGGGCAACTATATCATATAGCTGCCATAGGAACGATCGGTCGAAAATTAAGTTGTTGTATGGAAACCTGTTTTGTTTTTCAAGATATCTTAACCATACTCGGCATTAACTATTTTCCCTGTGCTT
>NW_026998336.1:0-3688 GCF_035044405.1 Drosophila montana
CGGTTCAAAAGTCAAAACTTTTTTGATAGTATTTTTGAATATATCGGGTAAATATTGTATGATTTTGCAATTTTATACCTTTTTAAATTCATACGGATCCCTACTATCAATTGGCATTTAAACAAATTTAAAATCAATGGGTTAAAAAAAGTTGTTGAACAAAAAACGATTCGTTTTTAAAGTCAACCTTTTTTGATGGTGTTTTGGCATATTTCGGCCAAATACTGTCCGATTGTGGAATTTTATACCATTTTGGACTCGTAATAATCAGTACTATCGATTGGCATCAAAAAAATGAAAATCTAAATTTTAACCCAAATCGGCCAAAAAGCAAGGGGTTACATCACGTTTTTTCTCAAAAACGGGGTCGGTTCGAAAATCAAAACTTTTTTGATGGTATTTTTTGAATATCTCGGGTAAATATTGTATGATTTTGCAATTTTATACCTTTTTAAATTCATACGGATCCCTACTATCGAATGGCATTTAAACAAATTAAAAATCAATGGTTTAAAAAAAGTTGTTGAACAAAAAACGATTCGTTTTTAAAGTCAACCTTTTTTGATGTTATTTTGGCGCATTTCGGCCAAATAATGTCCGATTGTGGAATTTTATACCATTTTGGACTCGTAAGGATCAGTTCTATCGAATGGCATCAAAAAAATGAAAATCTAAATTTCAACCCAAATCGGCCAAAAAGCAAGGGGTTACATCACGTTTTTTCTCAAAAACGGGGTCAGTTCGAAAATCAGAACTTTTTTGATGGTATATTTTGAATATCTCTGGTAAATATTGTATGATTTTGCAATTTTATACCTTTTTAAATTCATACGGATCCCTTCTATCAATTGGCATTTAAACAAATTAAAAATCAATGGGTTAAAAAAAGTTGTTGAACAAAAAACGATTCGTTTTTAAAGTCAACCTTTTTTGATGGTGTTTTGGCATATTTCGGCCAAATAATGTCCGATTGTGGAATTTTATACCATTTTGGACTCGTAAGGATCAGTACTATCGATTGGCATCAAAAAAATGAAAATCTAAATTTTAACCCAAATCGGCCAAAAAGCAAGGGGTTACATCACGTTTTTTCTCAAAAACGGGGTCAGTTCGAAAATCAGAACTTTTTTGATGGTATTTTTTGAATATCTCGGGTAAATATTGTATGATTTTGCAATTTTATACCTTTTTAAATTCATACGGATCCCTACTATCAATTGGCATTTAAACAAATTAAAAATCAATGGGTTAAAAAAAGTTGTTGAACAAAAAACGATTCGTTTTTAAAGTCAACCTTTTTTGATGGTGTTTTGGCATATTTCGGCCAAATACTGTCCGATTGTGGAATTTTATACCATTTTGGACTCGTAAGGATCAGTTCTATCGAATGGCATCAAAAAAATGAAAATCTAAATTTTAACCCAAATCGGCCAAAAAGCAAGGGGTTACATCACGTTTTTTCTCAAAAACGGGGTCAGTTCGAAAATCAGAACTTTTTTGATGGTATTTTTTGAATATCTCGGGTAAATATTGTATGATTTTGCAATTTTATACCTTTTTAAATTCATACGGATCCCTACTATCGAATGGCATTTAAACAAATTAAAAATCAATGGTTTAAAAAAAGTTGTTGAACAAAATACGATTCGTTTTTAAAGTCAACTTTTTTTGATGTTGTTTTGGCGCATTTCGGCCAAATAATGTCCGATTGTGGAATTTTATACCATTTTGGACTCGTAAGGATCAGTTCTATCGAATGGCATCAAAAAAATGAAAATCTAAATTTTAACCCAAATCGGCCAAAAAGCAAGGGGTTACATCACGTTTTTTCTCAAAAACGGGGTCAGTTCGAAAATCAGAACTTTTTTGATGGTATATTTTGAATATCTCGGGTAAATATTGTATGATTTTGCAATTTTATACCTTTTTAAATTCATACGGATCCCTACTATCAATTGGCATTTAAACAAATTAAAAATCAATGGGTTAAAAAAAGTTGTTGAACAAAAAACGATTCGTTTTTAAAGTCAACCCTTTTTGATGGTGTTTTGGCATATTTCGGCCAAATAATGTCCGATTGTGGAATTTTATACCATTTTGGACTCGTAATAATCTGTACTATCGATTGGCATCAAAAAAATGAAAATCTAAATTTCAACCCAAATCGGCCAAAAAGCAAGGGGTTACATCACGTTTTTTCTCAAAAACGGGGTCGGTTCGAAAATCAAAACTTTTTTGATGGTATTTTTTGAATATCTCGGGTAAATATTGTATGATTTTGCAATTTTATACCTTTTTAAATTCATACGGATCCCTACTATCAATTGGCATTTAAACAAATTAGAAATCAATGGTTTAAAAAAAGTTGTTGAACAAAATACGATTCGTTTTTAAAGTCAACTTTTTTTGATGTTGTTTTGGCACATTTCGGCCAAATACTGTCCGATTGTGGAATTTTATACCATTTTGGACTCGTAAGGATCAGTACTATCGATTGGCATCAAAAAAATGAAAATCTAAATTTTAACCCAAATCGGCCAAAAAGCAAGGGGTTACATCACGTTTTTTCTCAAAAACGGGGTCGGTTCGAAAATCAGAACTTTTTTGATGGTATTTTTTGAATATCTCGGGTAAATATTGTATGATTTTGCAATTTTATACCTTTTTAAATTCATACGGATCCCTACTATCAATTGGCATTTAAACAAATTAAAAATCAATGGGTTAAAAAAAGTTGTTGAACAAAAAACGATTCGTTTTTAAAGTCAACCTTTTTTGATGGTGTTTTGGCATATTTCGGCCAAATAATGTCCGATTGTGGAATTTTATACCATTTTGGACTCGTAATAATCAGTACTATCGATTGGCATCAAAAAAATGAAAATCAAAATTTTAACCCAAATCGGCCAAAAAGCAAGGGGTTACATCACGTTTTTTCTCAAAAACGGGGTCGGTTCGAAAATCTAAACTTTTTTGATGGTATTTTTTGAATATCTCTGGTAAATATTGTATGATTTT
The DNA here is from genome assembly GCF_035044405.1 of Drosophila montana. Lineage (NCBI taxonomy): Eukaryota > Metazoa > Arthropoda > Insecta > Diptera > Drosophilidae > Drosophila > Drosophila montana. Next base: position 3,019 of record NW_026998336.1, read on the forward strand.
GCAATTTTATACCTTTTTAAATTCATACGGATCCCTACTATCAATTGGCATTTAAACAAAATAAAAATCAATGGGTTAAAAAAAGTTGTTGAACAAAAAACGATTCGTTTTTAAAGTCAACCCTTTTTGATGGTGTTTTGGCATATTTCGGCCAAATAATGTCCGATTGTGGAATTTTATACCATTTTGGACTCGTAATAATCAGTACTATCGATTGGCATCAAAAAAATGAAAATCTAAATTTTAACCCAAATCGGCCAAAAAGCAAGGGGTTACATCACGTTTTTTCTCAAAAACGGGGTCGGTTCGAAAATCTAAACTTTTTTGATGGTATTTTTTGAATATCTCGGGTAAATATTGTATGATTTTGCAATTTTATACCTTTTTAAATTCATACGGATCCCTACTATCAATTGGCATTTAAACAAAATAAAAATCAATGGGTTAAAAAAAGTTGTTGAACAAAAAACGATTCGTTTTTAAAGTCAACCTTTTTTGATGGTGTTTTGGCATATTTCGGCCAAATAATGTCCGATTGTGGAATTTTATACCATTTTGGACTCGTAAGGATCAGTTCTATCGAATGGCATCAAAAAAATGAAAATCTAAATTTTAACCCAAATCGGCCAAAAAGCAAGGGGTTACATCACGTTTTTTCTCAAAAACGGGG
>NW_026998337.1:0-22500 GCF_035044405.1 Drosophila montana
TCCCATTTACCTAAACCATAAATAAAATTTTCATATGGATCTGCATAGATATATTTCCAATCGATTGACTGCATTGCATATGAGTTTAGACACCATATCCTAGTATAAAAGTACAAACAATTTCCGTATTTACCTACACCATAAAATAAATGTTCATATGGGTCTGCATATATAGAGGTCCAATCGAATGACTGCATTTGCATATGATTTAAAAAACCATATCATTGTATAAAATTACAATACATCCTCCCATTTACCTAAACCATAAAATAAATTTGCATATAAATCTGCATATATAAATCTCCAATCGATTGAATGCACATGCATATGAGGTTAAACAGCGTATCCTTGTATAAAAGTCCAAAAAAATTCCCGCTTACACAAACCATGAAATAAATGTTCATATAGATCTGCATATGATTGTCTACATATGCACATTATCTTACTCACCATATACTTGTATAAAAATACAAAAAATTTTACCATTTACCTAAACCATAAATAAAATTTTCATATGGATCTGCATAGATATATCTCCAATCGATTGACTGCATTTGCATATGAGTTTAGACACCATATCCTAGTATAAAAGTACAAACAATTTCCGTATTTACCTACACCATAAAATAAATGTTCATATGGGTCTGCATATATAGAGGTCCAATCGAATGACTGCATTTGCATATGAGTTAAAAAACCATATCATTGTATAAAAGTACAATACATTCTCCCATTTACCTAAACCATATATAAATGTTCATAACGGTCTGCATATATAGAGGTCCAATCGATTGACTGCATATGCATATTAGTTTAAACATAACATTCTTGTATAAAAGTAACACAAAGTTCCGTATTTACCTACACCATAAAATAAATATTCATATGAGTCTGCATATATAGAGGTCCAATCGATTGACTGCATATGCATATAAGTTTAAATATCATATCCTTGTTTAAAAGTACAAAAAATTTCGCTATTTACCTACACCATAAAATACATTTTTCAAATGGGTCTGCATATATAGAGGTCCAATCGATTGACTGTATATGCATAGAAGTTTAAACATTATATCCTTGTATAAAAGTACAAAAAATTTCCGTATTTACCTACACCATAAAATAAATTTTCATATGGATCTTCATATATAAATCTCCAATCGATTGAATGCACATGCATATGAGTTTAAACAGCGTATCCTTGTATAAAAGTACACAAACTTTACGTATTTACCTACACCATAAAATAAATTTTCATATGAGTCTGTATATATAGAGGTCCAATCGATTGACTGCATATGCATAGAAGTTTAGACATCATATCATTGTATTAAAGTACAAAAAATTTCCATTTACCTACACCATATAATAAATTTTCACATGGGTCTGCATATATAGAGGTCCAATCGATTGCCTGCATATGCATATAAGTTAAAACACCTTATCCTTGTATAAAAGTACAAAAAATTTCCGTATTTACCTACACCATATATACATTTTCATAAGGGTCTGCATATATAGAGGTCTAATCGATTGACTGCATATGCATATTAGTTTAAACATAATATTCTTGTATAGAAGTAAAACAAACATCATAAACTTGTATAAAAGTACAACAAATTTCCGTATTTATCTACACCATAAACTAAATGTTCATATAGATCTGCATATGATTGTCTACATATGCACATAAGCTTACTCACCATATAATTGTATAAAAATACAAAACAGTTTCCCACTTACCTAAACCTTATATAAATTTGTATAAGGGTCTGCATATATAGAGGTCCAATCGATTGACTGATTATGCATATATGTTAAACATCGTATCCTTGTATAAAAGTACAAAAAATTTCCGTATTTACCTACACCATAAAATAAATTTCCATATGGGTCTGCATATATAGAGGTCCAATCGATTGACTGCATTCGCATATGAGTTAAAACACCATATCCTTGTATAAAAAAAGAAAACATTTTCCCATTTACCTAATCCTTATATACATTTTTATAAGGGTCTGCATATATAGAGGTCCAATCGATTGACTGATTATGCATATATGTTTAAACATCGTATCCTTGTATAAAAGTAAAACAAATTTCCGTATTTACTTACACCATAAAATAAATTTTCAAATGATTCTGCATATATAGAGGTCCAATCGATTGACTGCATTTGCACATGAGTTAAAACACCATATCCTTGTATAAAAGTACAAAATATTTTTCCATTTACCTAAACCATATCAACATTTTTATATGGGTCTGCATATATAGAGGTCCAATCGATTGACTGTATATGCATAGAAGTTTAAACATTATATCCTTGTATAAAAGTACAAAAAATTTCCGTATTTACCTACACCATAAAATAAATTTTCATATGGATCTGCATATATAAATCTCCAATCGATTGAATGCACATGCATATGAGTTTAAACAGCGTATCCTTGTATAAAAGTAAAAAAAAATTCCCACTTACCTAAACCATAAAATAAATGTTCATATATATCTGCATATAATTGTCTACATATGCAAATTAGCTTACTCACCATATACTTGTATACAAATACAAAACATTTTCCCATTAACCTAAACCATATATAAACTTTCATAAGAGTCTGCATATTAGAGGTCCAATCGATTCACTGCATATGCATTTTAGTTTAAACATAATATTCTTGTATAAAAGTAAAACAAATTTCCGTATTTACCTACACCATAAAATAAATTTTCAAATGAGTCTGCATATATAGAGGTCCAATCGATTGACTGCATTTGCACATGAGTTAAAACACCATATCCTTGTATAAAAGTACAAAATATTTTTCCATTTACCTAAACCATATCAACACTTTTATATGGGTCTGCATATATAGAGGTCCAATCGATTGACTGCATATGCATATTAGTTTAAACATAATATTCTTGTATAAAAGTAAAACAAAGTTCCGTATTTACCTACACCATAAAATAAATTTTCACAGAGGTCTGCATATATAAATCTCCAATCGATTGAATGCACATTAATATGCGTTTAAACATCATATCCTTGTATAAAAGTACACAAACTTTTCGTATTTACCTACACCATAATATACATTTTCATAAGAATCTGCATATATAAATCTCCATTCGATTGACTGCATATGCATATGAGTTAAAACACCATATTCTTGATAAAAGTACAAAACATTTTGCCATTTACCTAATCCTTATATACATTTTTATAAGGGTCTGCATATATAGAGGTCCAATCGATTGACTGATTATGCATATATGTTTAAACATCGTATCCTTGTATAAAAACACAGAAAATTTCCGTATTTACCTACACCATAAAATAAATTTTCATATGGATCTGCATATATAAATCTCCAATCGATTGAATGCACATGCATATTAGTTTAAACATAATATCCCTGTATAAAAGTACAAACAATTTTCGTATTTACCTACACCATAAAATAAATTTTCATGTGGGTCTACATATATAGAGGTCCAATCGATTGACTACATATGCATAGAACTTTAAACATCATATCCTTTTATAAAAACACGAAAAATTTCCGTATTTACCTACACCATATAATATATTCTCATATGAGTCTGCATATATAGAGGTCCAATCGATTGACTACATATGCATAGAACTTTAAACATCATATCCTTTTATAAAAATACGAAAAATTTCCGTATTTACCTACACCATATAATATATTCTCATATGAGTCTGCATATATAGAGGTCCAATCGATTGACTGCATATGCATATAAGTTTAAATATCATATCCTTGTATAAAAGTACAAAAAATTTCGCTATTTACCTACACCATAAAATAAATTTTTCAAATGGGTCTGCATATATAGAGGTCCAATCGATTGACTACATATGCATAGAAGTTTAAACATTATATCCTTGTATAAAAGTACGAAAAATTTTCGTATTTACCTACACCATATTATATATTCTCATATGAGTCTGCATATATAGAGGTCCAATCGATTGACTGCATATGCATATAAGTTTAAATATCATATCCTTGTTTAAAAGTACAAAAAATTTCGCTATTTACCTACACCATAACATAAATTTTTCAAATGGGTCTGCATATATAGAGGTCCAATCGATTGACTGCATATGCATATTAGTTTAAACATAATATTCTTGTATAAAAGTAAAACAAAGTTTCGTATTTACCTACACCATAAAATAAATTTTCACAGAGGTCTGCATATATAAATCTCCAATCGATTGAATGCACATTCATATGCGTTTAAACATCATATCCTTGTATAAAAGTACACAAACTTTACGTATTTACCTACACCATAATATACATTTTCATAAGAATCTGCATATATAAATCTCCATTCGATTGACTGCATATGCATATGAGTTAAAACACCATATTCTTGATAAAAGTACAAAACATTTTGCCATTTAACTAATCCTTATATACATTTTTATAACGGTCTGCATATATAGAGGTCCAATCGATTGACTGATTATGCATATATGTTTAAACATCGTATCCTTGTATAAAAACACAGAAAATTTCCGTATTTACCTACACCATAAAATAAATTTTCATATGGATCTGCATATATAAATCTCCAATCGATTGAATGCACATGCATATTAGTTTAAACATAATATCCCTGTATAAAAGTACAAACAATTTTCGTATTTACCTACACCATAAAATAAATTTTCATATGGGTCTTCATATATAGAGGTCCAATCGATTGACTACATATGCATAGAACTTTAAACATCATATCCTTTTATAAAAGTACGAAAAATTTCCGTATTTACCTACACCATATAATATATTCTCATATGAGTCTGCATATATAGAGGTCCAATCGATTGACTGCATATGCATATAAGTTTAAATATCATATCCTTGTTTAAAAGTACAAAAAATTTCGCTATTTACCTACACCATAAAATAAATTTTTCAAATGGGTCTGCATATATAGAGGTCCAATCGATTGACTGTATATGCATAGAAGTTTAAACATTATATCCTTGTATAAAAGTACAAAAAATTTCCGTATTTACCTACACCATAAAATAAATTTTCATATGGATCTGCATATATAAATCTCCAATCGATTGAATGCACATGCATATAGCATATATTGTTAATAAAAAGTTCCGATATACTTGTATACAAAGTACAAAAATATTTCCCTACTTAACCTAAACCATAAAATAAACTTTCATAAGAGTCTGCATATATAGAGGTCCAATCGATTCACTGCATATGCATATAAGTTTAAATATCATATCCTTGTATAAAAGTACAAAAAATTTCGCTATTTACCTACACCATAAAATAAATTTTCAATGGTCTGCATATATAGAGTCCAATCGACTGTATATGCATACAAGTTTAAACATTTTGTATAAAAGAAAATTCGTATTTACCTACACCATAAAATAAATTTTCATATGGATCTCATATATAAATCTCCAATCGATTGAATGCACATGCATATGAGTTTAACAGGTATACTTGTATAAAGTAAAAAAAAATTCCGACTTACCTAAACCATAAAATAAATGTTCATATATATCTGCATATAATTGTCTACATATGCAAATTAGCTTACTCACCATATACTTGTATACAAATACAAAATTTTTTCCCATTAACCTAAACCATATATAAACTTTCATAAGAGTCTGCATATATAGAGGTCCAATCGATTCACTGCATATGCATATAAGTTTAAATATCATATCCTTGTTTAAAAGTACAAAAAATTTCGCTATTTACCTACACCATAAAATAAATTTTTCAAATGGGTCTGCATATATAGAGGTCCAATCGATTGACTGTATATGCATAGAAGTTTAAACATCATATCCTTGTATAAAAGTACAAAAAATTTCCGTATTTACCTACACCATAAAATAAACTTTCATATGGATCTGCATATATAAATCTCCAATGATGGAATCAATCGAGTTTAAACAGGTATACTTGTATCAAAGTAAAAAAAAATTCCGACTTACCTAAACCATAAAATAAATGTTCATATATATCTGCATATAATTGTCTACATGTGCAAATTAGCTTACTCACCATATACTTGTATACAAATACAAAACATTTTCCCATTAACCTAAACCATATATAAACTTTCATAAGAGTCTGCATATATAGAGGTCCAATCGATTCACTGCATATGCATATAAGTTTAAACATCATATCCTTGTATAAAAGTACAAAAAATTTCGCTATTTACCTACACCATAAAATAAATTTTTCAAATGGGTCTGCATATATAGAGGTCCAATCGATTGACTGCATATGCATATAAGTTTAAACAGCGTATCCTTGTATAAAAGTAAAAAAAAATTCCCACTTACCTAAACCATAAATAAATGTTCATATATATCTGCATATAATTGTCTACATATGCAAATTAGCTTACTCACCATATACTTGTATACAAATACAAAACATTTTCCCATTAACCTAAACCATATATAAACTTTCATAAGAGTCTGCATATATAGAGGCGATTCACTGCATATGCATTTTAGTTTAAACATAATATTCTTGTATAAAAGTAAAACAAATTTCCGTATTTACCTACACCATAAAATAAATTTTCAAATGAGTCTGCATATATAGAGGTCCAATCGATTGACTGCATTTGCACATGAGTTAAAACACCATATCCTTGTATAAAAGTACAAAATATTTTTCCATTTACCTAAACCATATCAACATTTTTATATGGGTCTGCATATATAGAGGTCCAATCGATTGACTACATATGCATATTAGTTTAAACATCATATCCTTGTAAAAAAGTTCAAAAAATTTCCGTATTTACCTACACCATAAAATAAATTTGCATATAAATCTGCATATATAAATCTCCAATCGATTGAATGCACATGCATATGAGGTTAAACAGCGTATCCTTGATAAAAGTCCAAAAAAATTCCCGCTTACCTAAACCATGAAATAAATGTTCATATAGATCTGCATATGATTGTCCACATATGCACATTATCTTACTCACCATATACTTGTATAAAAATACAAAAAATTTTACCATTTACCTAAACCATAAATAATTTTCATATGGATCTGCATAGATATATCTCCAATCGATTGACTGCATTTGCATATGAGTTTAGACACCATATCCTAGTATAAAAGTACAAACAATTTCCGTATTTACCTACACCATAAAATAAATGTTCATATGGGTCTGCATATATAGAGGTCCAATCGAATGACTGCATTTGCATATGAGTTAAAAAACCATATCATTGTATAAAAGTACAATACATTCTCCCATTTACCTAAACCATATATAAATGTTCATAACGGTCTGCATATATAGAGGTCCAATCGATTGACTGCATATGCATATTAGTTTAAACATAACATTCTTGTATAAAAGTAACACAAAGTTCCGTATTTACCTACACCATAAAATAAATATTCATATGAGTCTGCATATATAGAGGTCCAATCGATTGACTGCATATGCATATAAGTTTAAATATCATATCCTTGTTTAAAAGTACAAAAAATTTCGCTATTTACCTACACCATAAAATACATTTTTCAAATGGGTCTGCATATATAGAGGTCCAATCGATTGACTGTATATGCATAGAAGTTTAAACATTATATCCTTGTATAAAAGTACAAAAAATTTCCGTATTTACCTACACCATAAAATAAATTTTCATATGGATCTTCATATATAAATCTCCAATCGATTGAATGCACATGCATATGAGTTTAAACAGCGTATCCTTGTATAAAAGTACACAAACTTTACGTATTTACCTACACCATAAAATAAATTTTCATATGAGTCTGTATATATAGAGGTCCAATCGATTGACTGCATATGCATAGAAGTTTAGACATCATATCATTGTATTAAAGTACAAAAAATTTCCATTTACCTACACCATATAATAAATTTTCACATGGGTCTGCATATATAGAGGTCCAATCGATTGCCTGCATATGCATATAAGTTAAAACACCTTATCCTTGTATAAAAGTACAAAAAATTTCCGTATTTACCTACACCATATATACATTTTCATAAGGGTCTGCATATATAGAGGTCTAATCGATTGACTGCATATGCATATTAGTTTAAACATAATATTCTTGTATAGAAGTAAAACAAACATCATAAACTTGTATAAAAGTACAACAAATTTCCGTATTTATCTACACCATAAACTAAATGTTCATATAGATCTGCATATGATTGTCTACATATGCACATAAGCTTACTCACCATATAATTGTATAAAAATACAAAACAGTTTCCCACTTACCTAAACCTTATATAAATTTGTATAAGGGTCTGCATATATAGAGGTCCAATCGATTGACTGATTATGCATATATGTTAAACATCGTATCCTTGTATAAAAGTACAAAAAATTTCCGTATTTACCTACACCATAAAATAAATTTCCATATGGGTCTGCATATATAGAGGTCCAATCGATTGACTGCATTCGCATATGAGTTAAAACACCATATCCTTGTATAAAAAAAGAAAACATTTTCCCATTTACCTAATCCTTATATACATTTTTATAAGGGTCTGCATATATAGAGGTCCAATCGATTGACTGATTATGCATATATGTTTAAACATCGTATCTTGTATAAAAGTAAAACAAATTTCCGTATTTACTTACACCATAAAATAAATTTTCAAATGATTCTGCATATATAGAGGTCCAATCGATTGACTGCATTTGCACATGAGTTAAAACACCATATCCTTGTATAAAAGTACAAAATATTTTTCCATTTACCTAAACCATATCAACATTTTTATATGGGTCTGCATATATAGAGGTCCAATCGATTGACTGCATATGCATATTTGTTTAAACATAATATTCTTGTATAAAAGTAAAACAAAGTTCCGTATTTACCTACACCATAAAATAAATTTTCACAGAGTCTGCATATATAAATCTCCAATCGATTGAATGCACATTCATATGCGTTTAAACATCATATCCTTGTATAAAAGTACACAAACTTTACGTATTTACCTACACCAAAATATACATTTTCATAAGAATCTGCATATATAAATCTCCATTCGATTGACTGCATATGCATATGAGTTAAAACACCATATTCTTGATAAAAGTACAAAACATTTTCCCATTTACCTAATCCTTATATACATTTTTATAAGGGTCTGCATATATAGAGGTCCAATCGATTGACTGATTATGCATATATGTTTAAACATCGTATCCTTGTATAAAAATAAGCTTACTCACCATATAATTGTATAAAAATACAAAACAGTTTCCCATTTACCTAAACCCTTTATAAATTTGTATAAGGGTCTGCATATATAGAGGTCCAATCGATTGACTGATAATGCATATATGTTAAACATCGTATCCTTGTATAAAAGTACAAAAAATTTCCGTATTTACCTACACCATAAAATAAATTTTCATATGGGTCTGCATATATAGAGGTCCAATCGATTGACTGCATTCGCATATGAGTTAAAACACCATATCCTTGCATATATAGAGGTCCAATCGATTGACTGATTATGCATATATGTTTAAACATCGTATCCTTGTATAAAAGTAAAACAAATTTCCGTATTTACCTACACCATAAAATAAATTTTCAAATGATTCTGCATATATAGAGGTCCAATCGATTGACTGCATTTGCACATGAGTTAAAACACCATATCCTTGTATAAAAGTACAAAATATTTTTCCATTTACCTAAACCATATCAACATTTTTATATGGGTCTGCATATATAGAGGTCCAATCGATTGACTGCATATGCATATTAGTTTAAACATAATATTCTTGTATAAAAGTAAAACAAAGTTCCGTATTTACCTACACCATAAAATAAATTTTCACAGAGGTCTGCATATATAAATCTCCAATCGATTGAATGCACATTCATATGCGTTTAAACCTTATATACATTGTTATAAGGGTACAGCAAATATACGTAGGTACCTACACCGATTGACTAGATTATGCATATGATCTGCATATATAAATCATCCTATCGCTTGTATAAGCATATAAGCTTACACACCATATAATTGTATAAAAGTACAAAACAGTTTCCCATTTACCTAAACCCTTTATAAATTTGTCATAAGGGTCTGCATATATAGAGGTCCAATCGATTGACTGCATTATGCATATATGTTAAACATCGTATCCTTGTATAAAAGTACAAAAAATTTCCGTATTTACCTACACCATAAAATAAATTCTCATATGGGTCTGCATATATAGAGGTCCAATCGATTGACTGCATTCGCATATGAGTTAAAACACCATATCCTTGCATATATAGAGGTCCAATCGATTGACTGATTATGCATATATGTTTAAATATCGTATCCTTGTATAAAAGTAAAACAAATTTCCGTATTTACCTACACCATAAAATAAATTTTCAAATGATTCTGCATATATAGAGGTCCAATCGATTGACTGCATTTGCACATGAGTTAAAACACCATATCCTTGTATAAAAGCACAAAATATTTTTCCATTTACCTAAACCATATCAACATTTTTATATGGGTCTGCATATATAGAGGTCCAATCGATTGACTGCATATGCATATTAGTTTAAACATAATATTCTTGTATAAAAGTAAAACAAAGTTCCGTATTTACCTACACCATAAAATAAATTTTCACAGAGGTCTGCATATATAAATCTCCAATCGATTGAATGCACATTCATATGCGTTTAAACATCATATCCTTGTATAAAAGTACACAAACTTTACGTATTTACCTACACCATAATATACATTTTCATAAGAATCTGCATATATAAATCTCCATTCGATTGACTGCATATGCATATGAGTTAAAACACCATATTCTTGATAAAAGTACAAAACATTTTCCCATTTACCTAATCCTTATATACATTTTTATAAGGGTCTGCATATATAGAGGTCCAATCGATTGACTCATTATGCATATATGTTTAAACATCGTATCCTTGTATAAAAACACAAAAAATTTCCGTATTTACCTACACCATTAAATAAATTTTCACATCGGTCTGCATATATAGAGGTCCAATCGATTGACTGTATATGCACATAAGTATATACATTATTTCCTTGTATAAAAGTACAACAAATTTCCGTATTTATCTACACCATAAACTAAATGTTCATATAGATCTGCATATGATTGTCTACATATGCACATAAGCTTACTCACCATATAATTGTATAAAAATACAAAACAGTTTCCCATTTACCTAAACCTTATATAAATTTGTATAAGGGTCTGCATATATAGAGGTCCAATCGATTGACTGATTATGCATATATGTTAAACATCGTATCCTTGTATAAAAGTACAAAAAATTTCCGTATTTACCTACACCATAAAATAAATTTTCATATGGGTCTGCATATATAGAGGTCCAATCGATTGACTGCATTCGCATATGAGTTAAAACACCATATCCTTGTATAAAAAAAGAAAACATTTTCCCATTTACCTAATCCTTATATACATTTTTATAAGGGTCTGCATATATAGAGGTCCAATCGATTGACTGATTATGCATATATGTTTAAACATCGTATCCTTGTATAAAAGTAAAACAAATTTCCGTATTTACCTACACCATAAAATAAATTTTCAAATGATTCTGCATATATAGAGGTCCAATCGATTGACTGCATTTGCACATGAGTTAAAACACCATATCCTTGTATAAAAGTACACAAACTTCACATATTTACCTACACCATAATATACATTTTCATAAGAATCTGCATATATAAATCTCCATTCGATTGACTGCATATGCATATGAGTTAAAACACCATATTCTTGATAAAAGTGCAAAACATTTTCCCATTTACCTAATCCTTATATACATTTTTATAAGGGTCTGCATATATAGAGGTCCAATCGATTGACTGATTATGCATAAATGTTTAAACATCGTATCCTTGTATAAAAACACAAAAAATTTCCGTATTTACCTACACCATAAAATAAATTTTCATATGGATCTGCATATATAAATCTCCAATCGATTGAATGCACATGCATATTAGTTTAAACATCATATCCTTGTATAAAAGTACAAAAAATTTCTGTATTTACCTACACCATAAAATAAATTTTCATATGAGTCTGTATATATAGAGGTCCAATCGATTGACTGCATATGCATAGAAGTTTAGACATCATACCATTGTATAAAAGTACAAAAAATTTCCATTTACCTACACCATATAATAAATTTTCACATGGGTCTGCATATATAGAGGTCCAATCGATTGACTGCATATGCATATTAGTTAAAACACCTTATCCTTGTATAAAAGTACAAAAAATTTCCGTATTTACCTACACCATATATACATTTTCATAAGGGTCTGCATATATAGAGGTCTAATCGATTGACTGCATATGCATAAAAGTTTAAACATCATATCCTTTTATAAAAGTACGAAAAATTTCCGTATTTACCTACACCATATAATAAATTTTCATATGAGTCTGCATATATAGAGGTCCAATCGATTGACTGCATAGGCACATGTGTTTAAACATCATATCCTTGTATAAAAGTACAAAAAATTTCCGTATTTACCTACACCATAAAATAAATGTTCATATAGATCTGCATATGATTGTCTACATATGCAAATTAGATTACTCACCATATACTTGTATAAAAGTACAAGAAATTACCCATTTACCTAAACCAAAAAAAAATTTTTATATTGATCTGCATATATAAATCTCCAATCGAGATTGCATAAGCATATGAGTTAAAACACCATATCCTAGTATAAAAGTACAAACAATTTTCGTATTTCCTACACCATAAAATAAATTTTCATATGGGTCTACATATATAGAGGTCCAATCGATTGACTACATATGCATAGAACTTTAAACACCATATCCTTTTATAAAAGTACGAAAAATTTCCGTATTTACCTACACCATATAATAAATTTTCATATGAGTCTGCATATATAGAGGTCCAATCGATTGACTGCATATGCATATGAGTTTAAACAGCGTATCCTTGTATAAAATTACACAAAAATTCCCATTTACCTAAACCATAAAATAAATGTTCATATAGATCTGCATATGATTGTCTACATATGCACATTAGCTTACTCACCATATACTTGTATAAAAGTACAAAAAATTACACATTTACTTAAACCAAAAAACAAATTTTCATATTGATCTGCATATATAAATCTCCAATCGATTAACTGCATATGCATATGAGTTTAAAAATCATATCCTTGTATAAAAGTACAACGAATTTTCGTATTTACCTACACCATACAATAAATTTTCATATTGATCTGCATATAGAAATCTCAAATCGATTGACTACATCTGCATATGTGTTTAAACATCATATCCTTGTATAAAAGTACTAACAATGTATGTATTTACCTACACCGTAAAATAAATTTTCATATGGGTCTGCATATATTGAGGTCCAATCGATTGACTGCATATGCATAGAACTTTAAACACCATATCCTTTTATAAAAGTATGAAAAATTTCCGTATTTACCTACACCATATAATACATTTTCATATGAGTCTGCATATATAGAGGTCCAATCGATTGACTGCATAGGCACATGTGTTTAAACATCATATCCTTGTATAAATGTACAAAAAATTTCCGTATTTAACTACACCATAAAATAAATGTTCATATAGATCTGCATATGATTGTCTACATATGCAAATTAGCTTACTCACCATATACTTGTATAAAAGTACAAGAAATTACACATTTACTTAAACCAAAAAACAAATTTTTATATTGATCTGCATATATAAATCTCCAATCGATTGACTGCATAAGCATATGAGTTAAAACACCATATCCTAGTATAAAAGTACAAACAATTTTCGTATTTACCTACACCATAAATAAAATTTTCATATGGATCTGCATAGATATATCTCCAATCGATTGACTGCATTTGCATATGAGTTTAGACACCATATCCTAGTATAAAAGTACAAACAATTTCCGTATTTACCTACACCATAAAATAAATGTTCATATGGGTCTGCATAAATAGAGGTCCAATCGAATGACTGCATTTGCATATGAGTTAAAACACCATATCCTTGTATAAAAAAAGAAAACATTTTCCCATTTACCTAATCCTTATATACATTTTTATAAGGGTCTGCATATATAGAGGTCCAATCGATTGACTGATTATGCATATATGTTTAAACATCATATCCTTGTATAAAAGTACAAAAAATTTCCGTATTTACCTAAACCATAAATAAAATTTTCATATGGATCTGCATAGATATATCTCCAATCGATTGACTGCATTTGCATATGAGTTTAGACACCATATCCTAGTATAAAAGTACAAACAATTTCCGTATTTACCTACACCATAAAATAAATGTTCATATGGGTCTGCATAAATAGAGGTCCAATCGAATGACTGCATTTGCATATGAGTTAAAAAACCATATCATTGTATAAAAGTACAATACATTCTCCCATTTACCTAAACCATATATAAATGTTCATAACGGTCTGCATATATAGAGGTCCAATCGATTGACTGCATATGCATATTAGTTTAAACATAACATTCTTGTATAAAAGTAACACAAAGTTCCGTATTTACCTACACCATAAAATAAATATTCATATGGGTCTACATATATTGAGGGCCAATCGATTGACTGCATTTGCATATAAGTTTAAACATAATATCCTTGTATAAAAGTACTAAAAGAGTATGTATTTACCTACACCATAAAATAAATTTTCATATGGGTCTACATATATTGAGGGCCAATCGATTGACTGCATTTGCATATAAGTTTAAACATAATATCCTTGTATAAAAGTACTAAAAATGTATGTATTTACCTACAGGTTCATATGGGTCTGCATATATTGAGGTCCAATCGATTGACTGCATTTGCATATAAGTTTAAACATAATATCCTTATATAAAAGTACTAAAAGTGTATGTATTTACCTACACCGTAAAATAAATTTTCATATGGGTCTGCATATATTGAGGTCCAATCGATTGACTGCATATGCATAGAACTTTAAGCACCATATCCTTTTATAAAATTACGAAAAATTTCCGTATATACCTACACCATATAATAAATTTTCATATGAGTCTGCATATATAGAGGTCCAATCGATTGACTGCATAGGCACATGTGTTTAAACATCATATCCTTGTATAAAACTACAAAAAATTTCCGTATTTACCTAAACCATAAAATAAATGTTCATATAGATCTGCATATGATTGTCTACATATGCACATAAGCTTACTAACCATAAACTTGTATAAAAATACCAAAAATTTAACCATTTACCTAAATTTTAATTGACTGCATATGCATATGAGTTTAGACACCATATCCTAGTATAAAGTACATAAAATTTCCGTATTTACCTACACCATAAAATACATTTTCACATGGGTCTGCATATATAGAGGTCCAATCAATTGACTGTATATGCATATACGCTTAAACATCATATCCTTGTATAAAAGTACAAAAAAATTCTTTATTTACCTACACTATAATAAAAATTTTTATATGGATCTGCATATATCTCCAATCGATTGATTGCATATGCCTATGAGTTTAGACAACATATCCTAGTATAAAAGTACATAAAATTTCCGTATTTACTTACACCATCAAATAAATTTTGCATATTAATCTGCATATATAGAGGTCCAATTGATTGACTGAATATGCATATAAGTTTAAACGTCATATACTTGTATAAAAGTACAAAAAATTTCTTTATTTACCTACACCATAATATACATTTTCATATTGAGCTGCATATATAAAGCTCCAATCGATTGACTGCATATGCATAAAAGTTTAAACATTATATCCTTGTATAAAAATACAAAAAATTTTACCATTTACCTAAGCCAAAAAATAAATGTTCATATAGATCTGCATTTGATTGTCTACATATGCACATTAGCTTACTAACCATACACTTGTATAAAAATAAAAAAAATGTTACCATTTACCTAAACCATAAATAAAATTTTCATATGGATCTGCATATATAAATCTCCAATCGATTGACTGCATATGCATATGAGTTTAGAAACCATATCCTAGTATAAAAGTACATAAATTTTGCGTATTTAACTACACCATAATATATATGTTCATAAGGATGAGCATATATAAATCTCCAATCGATTGACTGCATATGCATATAAGTTTAAACATCATATCCTAGTATAAAAGTATAACAAATTTCCGTTTTTACCTACACCATAAAATACATTTTTATATGGATCTGCATATATAAATCTCCAATCGATTGACTGCATATGCATATGAGTTTAAACAGCGTCTCCTTGTATAAAAGAACAAACAATTTCCGTATTTACCTACACCATAAAATAAATTTTCATATATAGAGGTCCAATCGATTGACTGCATATGCATATGAGTTTAGACACCATATCCTAGTATAAAAGTATAAACAATTTCCTTATTTACCTACACCATACAATATATTTTCATATGGGTCTGCATATATAGAGGTCCAATCGATTGACTGCATATGCATAAAAGTTTAAACATTATATCCTTGTATAAAAATACAAAAAATTTTACCATTTACCTAAGCCAAAAAATAAATGTTCATATAGATCTGCATTTGATTGTCTACATATGCACATTAGCTTACTAACCATACACTTGTATAAAAATACAAAAAATGTTACCATTTACCTAAACCATAAATAAAATTTTCATATGGATCTGCATATATAAATCTCCAATCGATTAACTGCATATGCATATGAGTTTAGAAACCATATCCTAGTATAAAAGTACATAAATTTTGCGTATTTAACTACACCATAAAATATATGTTCATATGGATGAGCATATATAAATCTCCAATCGATTGACTGCATATGCATATAAGTTTAAACATCATATCCTAGTATAAAAGTATAACAAATTTCCGTTTTTAACCTACACCATAAAATACATTTTTATATGGATCTGCATATATAAATCTCCAATCGATTGACTGCATATGCATATGAGTTTAAACAGCGTCTCCTTGTATAAAAGAACAAACAATTTCCGTATATACCTACACCATAAAATAAATTTTCATATATAGAGGTCCAATCGATTGACTGCATATGCATATGAGTTTAGACACCATATCCTAGTATAAAAGTATAAACAATTTCCTTATTTACCTACACCATACAATATATTTTCATACGGGTCTGCATATATAGAGGTCCAATCGATTGACCGAAAAATTCATATGAGTTTAGACTCCATATCCTAGTATAAAAGTACAAAAAACTTCCCATTTATCTAAACCATAAAATAAATGTTCATATAGATCTGCATATGATTGTCTACATATGCATATTAGCTTACTCACCATAAACTTGTATAAAAATACCAAAAATTTAACCATTTACCTAAATTTTAATTGACTGCATATGCATATGAGTTTAGACACCATATCCTAGTATAAAGTACATAAAATTTCCGTATTTACCTACACCATAAAATACATTTTCACATGGGTCTGCATATATAGAGGTCCAATCAATTGACTGTATATGCATATACGCTTAAACATCATATCCTTGTATAAAAGTACAAAAAAATTCTTTATTTACCTACACTATAATAAAAATTTTTATATGGATCTGCATATATCTCCAATCGATTGATTGCATATGCCTATGAGTTTAGACAACATATCCTAGTATAAAAGTACATAAAATTTCCGTATTTACTTACACCATCAAATAAATTTTGCATATTAATCTGCATATATAGAGGTCCAATTGATTGACTGAATATGCATATAAGTTTAAACGTCATATACTTGTATAAAAGTACAAAAAATTTCTTTATTTACCTACACCATAATATACATTTTCATATTGAGCTGCATATATAAAGCTCCAATCGATTGACTGCATATGCATAAAAGTTTAAACATTATATCCTTGTATAAAAATACAAAAAATTTTACATTTACCTAAGCCATAAATAAATGTTCATATAGATCTGCATTTGATTGTCTACATATGCACATTAGCTTACTAACCATACACTTGTATAAAAATAAAAAAAATGTTACCATTTACCTAAACCATAAATAAAATTTTCATATGGATCTGCATATATAAATCTCCAATCGATTGACTGCATATGCATATGAGTTTAGAAACCATATCCTAGTATAAAAGTACATAAATTTTGCGTATTTAACTACACCATAATATATATGTTCATAAGGATGAGCATATATAAATCTCCAATCGATTGACTGCATATGCATATAAGTTTAAACATCATATCCTAGTATAAAAGTATAACAAATTTCCGTTTTTACCTACACCATAAAATACATTTTTATATGGATCTGCATATATAAATCTCCAATCGATTGACTGCATATGCATATGAGTTTAAACAGCGTCTCCTTGTATAAAAGAACAAACAATTTCCGTATTTACCTACACCACAAAATAAATTTTCATATATAGAGGTCCAATCGATTGACTGCATATGCATATGAGTTTAGACACCATATCCTAGTATAAAAGTATAAACAATTTCCTTATTTACCTACACCATACAATATATTTTCATATGGGTCTGCATATATAGAGGTCCAATCGATTGACTGCATATGCATAAAAGTTTAAACATTATATCCTTGTATAAAAATACAAAAAATTTTACCATTTACCTAAGCCAAAAAATAAATGTTCATATAGATCTGCATTTGATTGTCTACATATGCACATTAGCTTACTAACCATACACTTGTATAAAAATACAAAAAATGTTACCATTTACCTAAACCATAAATAAAATTTTCATATGGATCTGCATATATAAATCTCCAATCGATTAACTGCATATGCATATGAGTTTAGAAACCATATCCTAGTATAAAAGTACATAAATTTTGCGTATTTAACTACACCATAAAATATATGTTCATATGGATGAGCATATATAAATCTCCAATCGATTGACTGCATATGCATATAAGTTTAAACATCATATCCTAGTATAAAAGTATAACAAATTTCCGTTTTTAACCTACACCATAAAATACATTTTTATATGGATCTGCATATATAAATCTCCAATCGATTGACTGCATATGCATATGAGTTTAAACAGCGTCTCCTTGTATAAAAGAACAAACAATTTCCGTATATACCTACACCATAAAATAAATTTTCATATATAGAGGTCCAATCGATTGACTGCATATGCATATGAGTTTAGACACCATATCCTAGTATAAAAGTATAAACAATTTCCTTATTTACCTACACCATACAATATATTTTCATACGGGTCTGCATATATAGAGGTCCAATCGATTGACCGAAAAATTCATATGAGTTTAGACTCCATATCCTAGTATAAAAGTACAAAAAACTTCCCATTTATCTAAACCATAAAATAAATGTTCATATAGATCTGCATATGATTGTCTACATATGCATATTAGCTTACTCACCATATATTTGTATAAAAGTACAACAAATTACACATTTACTTAAACCAAAAAACAAATTTTGATATTGATCTGCATATATAAATCTCCAATCGATTGACTGCATATGCATATAAGTTTAAACAGCGTATCCCTGTATAGAAATACCAAAAAATTCCCATTTACCTAAACCATAAATAAAATTTTCATGTGGATCTGCATAGATATATCTCCAATCGATTGACCATAAAATAAATTTTCATATGGATCTGCATATATAAATCTCCAATCGATTGACTGCATATGCATATGAGTTTAAACAGCGTATCCTTGTATAAAAGTACTAACAAATTCCCATTTACCTAAACCATAAAAAAAATGTTCATATAAATCTGCATATGATTGTCTACATATGCACATTAGCTTAGTCACCATATATTTGTATACAAAAACAAGAAATTACACATTTACTTAAACCAAAAAACCAATTTTCATATAGAGCTGAAAAATAAATTCCAATTGATTGACTGCATATGCATATGAGTTAAAACACCTTATCCTTGTATAAAAGTACAAAACATTTTCCCATTTACCTAAACCATAATATTAATTTTCATATGGGTCTGCGTATATAGAGGTCCAATCGATTGACTGCATATGCATATAAGTTTAGACACCATATCCTAGATTAAAGTACATACTAGTTCCGTATTTACCTACACCATAAAATACATTTTCACATGGGTCTGCATATATAGAGATCCAATCGATTGACTGTATATGCATATACGTTTAAATATCATATCCTTGTAAAAAAGTACAACAAATTTCCGTATTTACCTACACCATAAAATAAATTTTCATATGGATCTGCATATATAAATCTCGAATCGATTGACTGCATATGCATATGAGTTTAAACAGCGTATCCTTGTTTAAAAATACAAAAAAATTCCCATTTACCTAAACCATTAAATAAATGTTCATATAGATCTGCATATGATATTCTACATATATGCACATTAGCTAACTAACCATATACTTGTATAAAAAATGTATAAAAATTTTACCATTTACATAAATTTTAAATAAAATTTTCATATGGATCTGCATAGATATATCTCCAATCGATTGACTGCATATGCATATGAGTTTAGACACCATATCCTATCTTAAAAGACATAAAATTTCCGTATTTACCTACACCATAAAATACATATTCACATGGGTCTGCATATATAGAGGTCCAATGGATTGACTGTATATGCATATACGTTTAAATATCATATCCTTGTAAAAAAGTACAAAAAATTTCCGTATATACCTACACCAAAAAAATAAATTTTCATATGGATCTGCATATATAAATCTCCAAACAATTGACTGCATATGCATATGAGTTTAGACACCATATCCTAGTATAAAAGTACAAACAATTTCCGTATTTACCTACACCATAAAATAAATTTTCATATGGGTCTTCATATATAGAGGTCCAATCGATTGACTGCATTTGCATATAAGTTTAAACAGCGTATCCTTGTATATAAAGTACAAACAAATGCCCATTTACCTAAGCCATAAAATAAATGTTCATATAGATCTGCATATGATTGTCTACATATGCACATTAACTTACTCACCATATACTTGTATAAAAGTACAACAAATTACACATTTACTCAAACAAAAAAACAAATTTTCATATTGTGGCTGCATATATAAATCTCCAATCGATTGACTGCATATGCATATAAGTTTAAACATTATATCCTTGTATAAAAATACAAAAAATTTTACCATTTACCTAAGCCATAAATAAAATTTTCATATGGATCTGCAAAGATATATCTCCAATCGATTGACTGCATATGTATATGAGTTTAGACAAAATATCCTTGTATAAAAATACAAAAAATTTCTGTTTTGTTTAGTTTTGTTTTGTTTTAATTTATTTTGTTTATTTTTGTTTTGTTTTGGTTGTTTTGTTTCGTTTTTGTTTTAATTTATTTTATTGTTTTAGTTTTAATTTGTTTTGTTTTGGTTTGCTTTGTTTTGTTTTATTTTGTTTTGTTTTGTTTTTGTTTTAGTTTTGTTTTGCTTTTCTTTTGTATTGTTTTGTTTTAATTTATATTGTTTATTTTTGTTTTGTTAGGTTTTGGTTGGTTTTGTTTTTGTTTTAATTTATTTTATTTTGTTTTGTTTAAATTTATATTGTTTTGTTTTGTTTTGTTTTGTTTTACTTTGTTGTTTTGTTTTGTTATGTTTTGTTATGTTTTGTTTTGTTTTGTTTTGTTTTGTTTTGTTTTATTTTGTTGTGCTTTGTATTTTTTTTTGCTTTGTTTTTGTTTTGTTGTGCTTTGTTTTATTTGTTTTTTTTTGCTTTGTTATTGTTTTGTTTTGTTTTGTTTTAATTTATTTTATTTATTTTTGTTTTGTTTTGGTTGGTTTTGTTTTGTTTTTGTTATAATTAATTTTATTTTGTTTAGTTTTAATTTGTTTTGTTTTATTTTGTTTTGTTTTGTTTTTGTTTTTGTTTTAGTTTTGGTTTGTTTTGCTTTTCTTTTGTATTGTTTTGTTTTAATTTTTTTGTTTTTATTTTTTTGATTTGTTTTTGTTTTGTTTTGTTTTGTTTTGTTTTGATTTAATTTATTTTATTTTGTTTTGGTTTTATTTTAATTTATTTTATTTTGTTTTGTTTTGCTTTGTTTTGTTTTGTTTTTGTTTTAGTTTTGTTTTGCTTTTCTTTTGTATTGTTTTGTTTTAATTGTTTTGCTTATTTTTTGTTTTGTTTTGTTTTGTTTATTTTTGTTTTAATATATTTTATTTTGTTTTTGTTTTGTTTTCTTTTGATTTAATTTATTTTGTTTTGTTTTGT
>NW_026998337.1:35000-37500 GCF_035044405.1 Drosophila montana
TATGTTATGTTATGTTATGTTATGTTATGTTATGTTATGTTATGTTATGTTATGTTATGTTATGTTATGTTATGTTATGTTATGTTATGTTATGTTATGTTATGTTATGTTATGTTATGTTATGTTATGTTATGTTATGTTATGTTATGTTATGTTATGTTATGTTATGTTATGTTATGTTATGTTATGTTATGTTATGTTATGTTATGTTATGTTATGTTATGTTATGTTATGTTTTGTTTTGTTTTGTTTTGTTTTGTTTTGTTATGTTATGTTATGTTATGTTATGTTATGTTATGTTATGTTATGTTATGTTATGTTATGTTATGTTATGTTATGTTATGTTATGTTATGTTATGTTATGTTATGTTATGTTATGTTATGTTATGTTATGTTATGTTATGTTATGTTATGTTATGTTATGTTATGTTATGTTATGTTATGTTATGTATGTATGTATGTTGTTATGTTTTGTTATGTTTTGTTATGTTTTGTTATGTTTTGTTATGTTATGTTATGTTATGTTATGTTATGTTATGTTATGTTATGTTATGTTATGTTATGTTATGTTATGTTATGTTATGTTATGTTATGTTATGTTATGTTATGTTTTGTTATGTTATGTTATGTTATGTTATGTTATGTTATGTTATGTTATGTTATGTTATGTTATGTTATGTTATGTTATGTTATGTTATGTTATGTGATGTGATGTGATGTGATGTGATGTGATGTGATGTGATGTGATGTGATGTGATGTGATGTGATGTGATGTGATGTGATGTGATGTGATGTGATGTGATGTGATGTGATGTGATGTGATGTGATGTGATGTGATGTGATGTGATGTGATGTGATGTGATGTGATGTTATGTTATGTTATGTTATGTTATGTTATGTTATGTTATGTTATGTTATGTTATGTTATGTTATGTTATGTTATGTTATGTTATGTTATGTTATGTTATGTTATGTTATGTTATGTTATGTTATGTTTTGTTATGTTATGTTATGTTATGTTATGTTATGTTATGTTATGTTATGTTATGTTATGTTATGTTATGTTATGTTATGTTATGTTATGTTATGTTATGTTATGTTATGTTATGTTATGTTATGTTATGTTATGTTATGTTATGTTATGTTATGTTATGTTATGTTATGTTATGTTATGTTATGTTATGTTTTGTTTTGTTTTGTTTTGTTTTGTTTTGTTTTGTTTTGTTTTGTTTTGTTTTGTTTTGTTTTGTTTTGTTTTGTTTTGTTTTGTTTTGTTTTGTTTTGTTTTGTTTTGTTTTGTTTTGTTTTGTTTTGTTTTGTTTTGTTTTGTTTTGTTTTGTTTTGTTTTGTTTTGTTTTGTTTTGTTTTGTTTTGTTTTGTTTTGTTTTGTTTTGTTTTGTTTTGTTTTGTTTTGTTTTGTTTTGTTTTGTTTTGTTTTGTTTTGTTTTGTTTTGTTTTGTTTTGTTTTGTTTTGTTTTGTTTTGTTTTGTTTTGTTTTGTTTTGTTTTGTTTTGTTTTGTTTTGTTTGGGGGGGGGGGAGGGGGGGGGAGATGATGATGAGATTGTTTTGTTTTGTTTTGTTTTGTTTTGTTTTGTTTTGTTTTGTTTTGTTTTGTTTTGTTTTGTTTTGTTTTGTTTTGTTTTGTTTTGTTTTGTTTTGTTTTGTTTTGTTTTGTTTTGTTTTGTTTTGTTTTGTTTTGTTTTGTTTTGTTTTGTTTTGTTTTGTTTTGTTTTGTTTTGTTTTGTTTTGTTTTGTTTTGTTTTGTTTTGTTTTGTTTTGTTTTGTTTTGTTTTGTTTTGTTTTGTTTTGTTTTGTTTTGTTTTGTTTTGTTTTGTTTTGTTTTGTTTTGTTTTGTTTTGTTTTGTTTTGTTTTGTTTTGTTTTGTTTTGTTTTGTTTTGTTTTGTTTTGTTTTGTTTTGTTTTGTTTTGTTTTGTTTTGTTTTGTTTTGTTTTGTTTTGTTTTGTTTTGTTTTGTTTTGTTTTGTTTTGTTTTGTTTTGTTTTGTTTTGTTATGTTTTGTTTTGTTTTGTTTTGTTTTGTTTTGTTATGTTTTGTTTTGTTTTGTTTTGTTTTGTTTTGTTTTGTTTTGTTTTGTTTTGTTTTGTTTTGTTATGTTTTGTTATGTTATGTTATGTTATGTTATGTTATGTTATGTTATGTTATGTTATGTTATGTTATGTTATGTTATGTTATGTTATGTTATGTTATGTTATGTTATGTTATGTTATGTTATGTTATGTTATGTTATGTTATGTTATGTTATGTTATGTTATGTTATGTTATGTTATGTTATGTTATGTTATGTTATGTTATGTTATGTTATGTTATGTTATGTTATGTTATGTTATGTTATGTTATGTTATGTTATGTTATGTTATGTTATGTTATGTTATGTTATGTTATGTTATGTTATGTTATGTTATGTTTTGTTTTGTTTTGTTTTGTTTTGTTTTGTTTTGTTATGTTATGTTATGTTATGTTTTGTTATGTTATGTTATG
>NW_026998339.1:0-2685 GCF_035044405.1 Drosophila montana
GGTTCAGATTTTTTTATTTCATATAATAGTCTGCTTAGCAATCTCATGTTTGCTCTGATCATATCGTACTGAAGTTCGCCGTGCTTCATAGATTCTGCGTTTGCGAATAAAACAATCAATTCATCATATATCAGATTCCGAGAAATTGGATCATCATTTAAAACAGGCATTATTTTTGTGCGCACAACGTCGTTTGCACTTTTATGCATAAAGCCGGTTTTGGAGCGACCTTGTTTAAGCAAGTCACGAGTTCCTTTCTTATGATCGCTGCCTTTGCAATTATTAATATGACTTCGTATTGTGCTTTTGGGAAAAAATCCAGAACATCCCTTGCAACATATGAAATCAACAACTTCATTTTTAGAATTAACTCGCTTTTGACGGGGCACGATTAGAGTTCCATTATTTAACGATGCATCGATATTATGGATATAATCACCATTTTTTCTAATTTCATCAATAAGTAATCTCCGAGTTTTGTCATTTTTCGGCAGGCATATGAATTTTTGTACTTGCGGCTCATTTTTATGAACAAGCTGCAAGTAACGAGCGAATTTTGTTTGCAACTTATTGCAAAATAAGCAAAAATGTTTCTTACAATTTTTTTGGGTTTTCGCAGTTTGAATAATCAAATCCCTGACATCACTTAGTGGAGTTTCAGTTGTGTAAGTAAAAACTTGTTTATTGGTTGAATTATTTAAAATGCTGGACTGGTTAGTTATATCCGGAGTATAACTGGAATCGAATCCATGAGTGGAATCTGGACAGTTAGTATTAAGCGATTGAAATGTATCATTTATCGTTGAATGATTTTGATTTTTTGCCGATGAATCTAGCCTATCATAGCCAAATTCGTTAAGTAGTTCCAAAGATCTTCTATTAGTCGATGAATTTTTAGTTGTATTGATAAATTCTTCGGATGCATCTATTTGAATATATTTAATAATAAATATATAACGAGGAATCCATATTAATTATTACTGGACATAATTCAATATTTTAAGTAAATATTTCGTATCTAATATAGTAGCACCAGGAGCTGTGCCTATATACATATTTAAGAACATTTATTTTACTTAACTTTCAGACCTGTAAGGATGTGATAGTATGACATAGTGTATACCTCCACTTCACTTGCAGTTAATTAATCATTCGGATGTGTCTCTATTACATCTTATATTTTAATGTATACAATTATTTTTATATTACGTTAAGCAGAATGAACGTTATTAAAAAATGTATATCTGTACTGATCATGATAAGCATTTTATTTATATATAGATAAATATTTATATTTTTCATTACCTTTACTAGAAACATATTAATATGAGACGAGAACAAGACAGCTGATAGGAACACAAACTAGCTGGAACGAACACGAATCATTTAACAAACTATAAATTGGGTGATGTCAAGTATATAAAGTTAGCATTAGTAAATAAATATTAAAATTAGCAAAAAACGGTTTAGATATGTCGGGAGGCATATAGCTTAAAAGAGAATATACTAATCCAAGTAACGCAATGACGGATTGTTTCTTTGATATAGTAATTTTATGATAAGTTAATCAGATCTTACCAATATGAAAAATTTTTAATTCATAACATATAAGGTATTGAATCTTTTAATGTATATCTTCAGATTCTGGCTTTGAAACTGTGCTAATCAAAATTATACACATTTAACGCTTAAAATTGTGAAGGATTGCATTTATTTGCTGTGTCACTATTTGACTTATCTTTAAAAGTCAAATTTAACATTACAATTTTAAAGGGACATTAATATTGCAAGTACTGGATTTATCTTCATTCGTTGCTGATTCACTTTCATTTAATTTAGTGCCTGCTTCTAGTGCTATAAATATTTTAGGTATAAGGGAAAGTTTCCTTTCAATAATTGTCAAAAGGTGTGAGCAGCATCAGCACAGTTTGGTTGAGTTTTCCACGGATAGTCAACCTTGTGTATTTTTTAACAATATCTCTAGTTTCTTTCGTGAGACAGTCGAAGTTTTCTTTATCCACATTTGCATCGATGGCGTGGCCTGTTAGATAGTTCTCAATTGTTAGTCTCTCAATTTCACCAGCTATACGGCGGTTAAAAATTTGAAGGCCAATTAGTGTGCTTTGTATCAACGATGTCCATGACAAAAAATCAAACTTAATTTCCAGCACACTAAGAGCGTTTTCAGATTTTGTTATCACATAATCAAAAAGTTTTTTGATGTCTTCTTTACATGGTAAAATTGTTGGTAGGGCTCTTTTTTTCTTTGACTGATCTTCTGTAGCTTTTTATTTATAAAAAGAGGGATTTCGGTTTCCCATAGAACAAGAATATCTTTAATAAATTTTTTTTTCATAATTTTGTGTTTAATTGCAATGAGTCCATAATATTTTTGCTTACTCTTTTATTAAAGTTGTAAGGTTCGTTGCGACTGAAGGTGTTTTAAAAAACTTCGAAGAACTGAGCAACTTTTCTGATACAAGATATTAAATCCAAATGTTTGGGATAAATGGCGTCTTTAAGTTCCTGTCTGCTTATCAATTTCATTTTTGCTCTGATCATATCGTACTGAAGGTCGCCGTGCTTCATAGAGTCTACGTTTGCAAATAAAATAACGTCACTTGCACTTTTATGCATTGGGCAGGTTTTAGATCGACCTTGTTTAAGCAAGTCACGAGTTCGTTT
>NW_026998340.1:0-6116 GCF_035044405.1 Drosophila montana
CCCAGCAGACCCAAATAAATAGTCTCAACCGAGGGTAGTCTCAGTAAGGAATAGACAGGGAAAATAATAGTAATGGTGGTCGAATATCCATATTATAATTTAAACATGTAACAGACTCTAGTCGGGAGTTCCTGACTAGGGGATCCCCTGAACCCTCTTATTCCAACACCAAATGCAGCTCGGTACCGCTCGTTTGCTTTAATAGTAATAAAGATAAATGAATATAAAAAAAAGTTCCTTAGGCAGGGTTCGAACGCGCAACTAACCGCACTACTTGCCGCTGCCTCTACCCAACAGCCACACCAGCCAAAACACCAGCCAAAAAAAATCAATTTCCACGGTAGGTTTCGAACTCGCAACCGACTGGACTACTTGCCGCCGCTTCTACCCATCAGCCACACCAATTATTGAGACTAGATGAGAAAATACGAAATAAAATAGCAGCACAGAAAACAATACAATACAATACAACTTTTGTGTTTGTTAACCGATCTTAATGAAATTTTCGTTAGTACATCTTATTGTACTATAAAATATTCGTGAATTCGTGCAATGACAATTTCACTTAAATTGTGGCTTATAATGGCGGGCAGCACAAATTGGTATATTTACTTAATTTATAGCTATGAGCATGTAGCGGGGAGGAGGTAATAGCTTAAAATTAAAGATACTTGATATATATATACTATTCTAGAAGCTACATGCCAAGTTTGGTGACTCTAGCTCTTATTATTTACCAAAATTGCTCAAACAACAGGATTTCGATATCAATTTTTATCAATTTCTTGGAAACGGGGCAAGTTATCGAATATCGGAAACAAACTCGATCTGCGCAGGCACTAGGAGGACCTTCAGCTAAAATTTCAAGTCTTTAGCTCTTACCCATTTTCAATGGGTTCAGGGTATAAAAAGGCCGGTAGCGGATTCTGAGATAGAAGTGTATGAAATTGTGACACTGGAAGCGGGTGTACTTTGTGTGGAAAATATCGACGTTGTAAAGTCTCTCACAAAATTTAATAAAGCTCGAGAACACTATACGTCTTGGCGCCTAGCTGAAAATGCATATAGACTTCGTAGCAATCATAGGGGAGCTTACGCTATAATCGGGTGGTGGTAATTTTAAGAAATAAAATAATGGGCACAGGTAATAACTAGCTGACATCTTTAAATTTGGATGCTATTGTAGCTAGCATGGACTATACATATGCTGACTTGCCTGAGCAGATACTTGGCACAGTCAGGCTTGCCAACATGACAGTTCTACAGTTCTACGATGAGGTTGAGAAAGTTCGCCTTCTTAACAAGCTATACTTTCAAGGCGCAGCATAGAAGTATAGATCAGACGCACTTCGCGTGTTGATATCTTGACTGAAAAGAACTTTCTCGATGTTTTCTTCTCAGCTCAGCTCACCTGACAGTGTCTGCCGCCAACCGCCAGAAGTAGTAATCACCAACGTAATTGAAAAAGGTCAAACAGTTTGGATATGCAAGCTGATCAAAAGCGTCAGAGTTAATCATTTAGCTTAAGATGACACTCGACAGGAAGATTGTGATAATGAGCACACCGCATCCGCAGCTGTCACAAAAATCGAAGATGAGAATGGACCCGTTTCATAAAAGTGACTGAATTCATTTTTAAGCGGACTCTCCCTGCTCATATTAATTAAACGGAGAGTTGCAGAGACGACCTTAAACTTTTCAAACTTTAAACTTTCTTAAAGAACATATTTCCTATATATCATGAATGCCATAGTATTCAAGCAAAAAATAATTTTGAATATGATATTGTAAAACTATTGAGAATATCGAAAAAAGAAAAAATTATAAATTGGTAACTGCATCGCAGTTAGTTTCAATAGTTCCTTTCAGTTTTCGCTATCATAACTTTTATAACCAACCAATATATTTAGTTTTCAAAATGCTGGACCTATAACAAGTAAGAGGCTCTAGTCGGGAGCTCCCGACTAGGCGATACCCTGAACCCTCCTCTACCAGCACCAAATGCAGATCGCGCTACGCGCTCGTTTGCTTAAGCAGTAATCAAAATAAATTTTTAAAAAATTAGTTCCATCGCTAGGACTCGAACTCGTAACACTACTTGCCGCCACCTCCAATTGCATTAAAATTGTGGCTTGAATAGGCGGGCGATACAAATTGGTGTTTTTAGTTGATTTATAGCTATGTGGTGGTAGCGGGGTGGTGGGAATAGCTATAAAACGAAAGATACTTGATATATATAGACTATTCTATAAGCTACATGTCAAGTTCTCGTTCTGCGCGGACATTAAGATGAACTTCAAATTTAAAGTCTCTAGCTCTTATCTTATTCTTATATCCTTGCGTTCATACATACAAACGGACGGACAGACAGATGGACAGACAGATGGACACGGCTACTCAGCTGTTGATGCTGATCAAGAATATATATGGGGTCGGAGATGCTTCTTTCTGCCTGTTACATACATTTGCACAAATAAATTATGCCCCTTGTACCCATTTTTAATGGGTTCAGGGTAAAACAAGTAAGAGGTTCGAGTCGGGAGCCCCCGACTAGGGGATACCCTGAACCCTCTTATTCCAACACGAAATGCAGCTGTCGCTGCGCGCTCGTTCGCTTTAGTAGTGATAATGATAAATTAAAAAAAAAAGTTTTCTTGGTAGGGCTCGAACTCGCAACTGACCGCATTACTTGCTGCCGTCTTTACTCAACAGCCACACCAGCCAAAACAAAAACAAAAATTGTTTCCTCGCTAGGGTTCGAACTCGCAACAGACCGCACTACTTGCCGCCGCCTCTACTCTCACCAATAACAGCAGTCACACCATTAATTGAGTTTTATCGGGAAAAAACGAATCAATCAGCAGCACAGAAAACAATACAAACGCAATTGCAATGCTATCGATAAATTTTAAAGCAGACGCGCCCGAATGTGTGTGTGTACATGTAAACAGAAATTCTTGGAATTTGCGCTTCCTGCCGTTGATACGTGGAAAGCCAAAAAACGTTTTCTTTAATTACTTCTGTGTTTCTTAACAGATCTTGATGGAATTTTTAGCAGTGTGTTATAGAATATTTGTGTATTCTCAAAAAGTCAATTGCATTTAAATTATGGCTTATATTGACTGACAGTATAAATTGGTGTTTTCACTTGATTTATAGCTACGAGGTAGTAGCGGATAGGTGGTGATAGCTATAAAATGAATATATATATTAATATATGAACATACTTATATATTGATATATATATAGTATTCTAGAAGCTACATGTTAAGTTTGGTGACTCTAGCTCTTATAATTTACCAAAATTGCTCAAAAAACAGGATTTCGATACCGATTTTTATCGATTACTTGGAAAAGGTGAAAGTTATTTAATATCGGAAAAATACTCGATCTGCGCAGGCACTAGTGGGACCTGCAGCAAAAATTTCAAGTCTCTAGCTCTTATAGGTTCTGAGATCCTTGCGTTCATACACACGGACGGACGGACGGACAGGCGGACATGGCTAGATCGCATCGGCTGTTGATGCTGATCAAGAATATATATACTTTATGTATATCGGCGATGCTTCCTTCTGCCTGTTACATACATTTGCACAAATACATAATACCCTTTTTACCCATTTTCAATGGGTTCAGGGTATACAAAATGGAGCATGAGTAAGATATTTACAGTCTTGTCCAACAAGTGCGAACGCATTTCTCCGTTATTTGGAGTGTCATGAATTCGACATACATAAGTATTTAGTACTGAGATTTAAAATTTTTTCTCAAATTTTCTGAAGAATTGAAAAATGAGACCGGATAAAGAGAAAATAATTAAAAATAAATAATTAATAATTAATAGTAACATCAGTTAGTCTGTTGTTAATTCGGAATAACATAATAGCAAAACTACAGTAAAAATTTCAGGCTCCTAGCTCTTACGGTTTGGACTATGCCTTTATCTGTCACGACAAAGAATTTGTAATGATCCGACTTGTCGTTCACATATATTTAATTGATGTTACTGCTAGACATAGATCAATTTATTATTAACGTCGGACATACGAATTGCGGTTGCTGTTCGAGCACACAGTCGAACAACCTGAAAAAGTGCGTATGGTGAACAGATATTAAGGTCCACCCTAACGGAGCCCTCTCCACTATGAGTTGGCCATATAGGCAAATCTTGACGAGCACCCGCACCCGTACACCACCAACTTCCTACTCGGACATGTTCAATATTACATTTAATAAATTCACCCTTAGCATCAATAACAATTTCGTGTCACTAATTTTGAAGGGCGAACGCAAAACGACTTGACGAAACTGACGCAGAGAACAAATAAATAAATATATTTTATCCCAAATAATAAATATAAAAAATAAATAAGTTTAATTCATAGCCGCTTTCACGTGGCCGCTACCTATAAATAATGCAATTGCTTATAATTAATAGTAAAAAGTAACAATAATTAGAATAATAATAATTAAATTAGTATAACATTACATCTATTCAATATTAATTATATTAATAAACATATTCTGATATTTTCTTTAGATAACAGTTTTATTTTAAGAAACAGCTAAGGCCACCTAGAGGTGGTGGCCAATTCGCTCCTCTAGTGACCCTTCGCCTGTCCTTTTTGGAGATGGAGATGGAGGTGGAGATCCAATTGAGGAACATATTAGCCTAAGTGGTGTTACTTCCTTATGTATCCTTGGTATTCCATATATCCTCGGAGGTACCGCTGTTGTTGTAGTCATCATAATTCTTTCGTCCTTTGAAATAAGACCAATCCTGAATAATTGTGCCAAGAAGTTGTTATTCTTTGTCTGTAGTCTAGTCAAATGTTGGATCCTGTCCTTCCCACAGAATGTTGTTAAAACATTATTAAAAAGACAACAAACCAGAACAGAAAAGCCAACAGAATATACCAAAACATACAAAAAACTCAAGGAAAACAAGGATTAGTCAACATATATCGCATGAAGACATCAAAATAATATTCAAAAAAGAGCACTAATGACCCACTGATGGAACAACAATCCTACAACAAGAACAACACTACAAATGCTACACATAATTAGCACACCAACCAACAAACGACTAAACTAAACAAGTAAGAGGTTCTAGTCGGGAGCTCCCGACTAGGGGATACCCTGAACCCTCTTATAATAAAGATAAACTAAAAAAAAAAGTTCCCTTGGCAGGGTTCAAACTCGCAACTGACCGCATTACTTGCTGCCGCCTCTACGAAGGTGGCTGCTGCGCCAAAAAAAAAAAAAAGCTTCCTCGGCAGGGTTCGAGCTCGTAACTGACCGTGATACCTTCCGCCGCTTCTACTCAATAGCCACACCAATAATTAACGATTAATGTAAAAAAAAGCGAATTAAAATAGCAGCACACAAAACAAACAATCGCAATTGCAATGATGTTGATAGAATTCAAAGAAGACGCGCATGAATGAGTGTGTGTACATGTATACAGAAATTCTTGGAATTTGCTCTTGCTGCTGCACGTGTTTGGAGGCCAAAACACATTTTCTTTCGTGTTTCTTAATCGATCTTGATGAAATTTTCAGTGGTGTATCTTATTGTACTATAAAATATTCGTGTATTCTCAGAATGACAATTGCATTTAAATTGTGGCTTAATTAGATTGGCAATACAAGTTGGCTTACTAACATGATTTATAGCTTTTAGGTGGTAGCGGGGAGGTGGCGATATATATACTATTTTAAAAGCTACATGCCAAGTTTGGTGACTCTAGCTCTTATTATTTACCAAAATTGCTCAAAAACAGGATTTCGATATCGATTTTTATCGATTACTTGGAAACGGGGCAAGCTATCGATGATCGGAAACAGATCTGCGAATGGGCTAGGAGGACCTACAGCTAAAATTTCAAGTCTCTAGCTCTTATGGGTTCTGAGATCCTTGCGTTCATACAAACGGACAGACGGACCGACGGACAGACAGACGGACATGGCTAAATCGACTCGGCTCTTGATGCTGATCAAGAATATATATACTTTCTGGGATCAGAGATTCTTCCTTCTGCCTGTTACATACATTTGCACAAATACATAATACCCTTTTTACCCATTTTCAATGGGTTCAGGGTATAAAAACAG
>NW_026998341.1:0-12056 GCF_035044405.1 Drosophila montana
TGACACTAATTGGGCTGGTTGCAGAAGGCATTCTGCTCTTATGCTTTTGGCTACTGTTAGCATTGTTTGAATTCGGCTGCTGAAGGCATGCTAGAGTTATTATTATTCAATTTGTAAACACACAGTGCCTTATACCATGCATAGCAGCTTATGAATAAAATTGGTTCAAAATTGTGCTGTTGTGAATATGTCACTATATATATAGGCATCAAATCATTTACCTAACTTTTTTAATACAAGCATTTTTCCAATATACAATTTTTTTAAGCGTGGTAACAATTTAATATTTGCAACGTTTTTTCTCCAACGTGGTTCCCAGCGGCGGTTAGCAATAGCTTTCAGTGACGTCCTTTTTTATTGTTGTTCTGCTATAAATGAAATTTTAGAAAATAAGATCAATTGTGATAACTATAAGATAAATCAAAGAATTATACGGACCTGTTGAAGAGTCCGCTTGCAGGAGATTGTAAAAAAAGCAGAGTGGAGAAATCCTGTAAAGATAAATGAGATAAGAGATATTGAAATTGTTAATAATTATAAGGAAATGCAACCAGTTACACGCACATACCGAAGGAAAACAATGTCCGGCTAAATTTCCGTTAATGGGGAGAGGGGTCATGACTGGCGACAAGGGCTGATGAAGGCCATCCATTGGCCTAAATGAGGGAGACGAGAGTAGGTGATCGTCTCATGTAGGGCGGGTACGCTGGGTCCGGAACCGGGAGCCGATCTGGAAAAGTAAAGTGGATCAATAGTGTGTTAATTTATGTTTTAATTTATATCAGAGTCTCACCTTTGCTGTTTTTATTTACTCGTTGTCACAGCTGTTTATGTTGTTCATTTTTAGTAGTTCCGTCTGTTTGACGTTTATCTAATTTTTAGTTCGTTTTGCGATAGTGTTGTGTAGGTTTGTTGTCTGTGTTGATATCGATTGTGCGGACTGAGGGTCAGGGATAAGACTACACCCAGAGAACCGATGAGCGCGCCCCAAAGAGAAACAAGCAGTTCCGTAACAATATATATACGTACTAATAAAAATGTATGCGATTTTCGATCAAATACAATAAACAATTAAAAAAAAAAAACTAATACTTTTAAAGCCAAAAAATTTCTGAATCATATCATATATTGTTGTAAAGTAAAATCGACAATAAGAACTTAATAAATTTTGTTTAATAATTATTATTATTATTATTATTATTATTATTATTGAGAATATTATTTATTTATTTAATTAGCACGCACATTTTGGGGCAGCGAATTAATAAATTGAGAGAGCTTTTAGTTGTTCTTACGTTGATCGTTGGTCCCAAGATGACGTAGACATTGTGTTGCAGCTTTTTTTTTTTTTTTTTAAGCATACGATCTATAAAGACACCTGCTGATACCCGATTCATGGCAGCACCATCCAGAGTCACGCTGCCGCGACTCCTGGGGTGGCCTTTGTTGAATGTCCTCTGATTTTGGCTGCCGATGCAGCAAGGTAATCTTGCCCAATGCGAGTGTGATGATAGGTACAGCGGTACGTCCAATTGGCAATTATGCGCGACTGGATGGCTGGATGTCTCATTCGGCGCTATAACTCTCGACTCAATGATCGACTGATAAATTCTGCTGATTTCTGTACACCTGCTAAGCAGAGCTTTTACGGTGCAATCGGACGATTGTGTTCTCCGCTTTGTATTATTCTTTGCTAGTGAGTACGTGTGGTGAACATAAAAACTAGAGCATGATGTCTCAGTTCCTACGCTTAAAATTCTTGTAATAAGCTTTCATCCAATAAATTTATATTACGGCCACTACAACGTATGTGCGTATATGGATACATATGCCTAGCGGACCAACACGCGAGCCTTATGCGAGAGCCTTGCAAAATGCTCAAGAATAAGCTCGTATGTGAGCAGAGAACGAGTGGGATATACACACGAGCGATGCAGTGAGATCTTTGCGATAAATCTGAGTACAGTAGGGAAACGTGTGTTGTTTTTCTTTCAATATTAATAGTGATCTGAGAGTGCAACATCGACAAGAGAGAGAGAAAAAGTAAAAATTACGCGGCATTCGGATGATGTTTCCTACTCAGCCCGTAAAATATGTATTTTTTGGGCGTTGAAAAATTCCTTTGTTCTTTTGTCTATTGTCCACTGAAGCGTGCAGACACGTGGCTTCAGTGAACAGTGAAAATTTGATTTCCGTAGAGAGGTAAGTAATTGACAAGCGTTTTTTAATAACTAAACTATTCCCTTTCAGAATATTATTCAATTTTTACGCTAGCAATTAATAATTTTAAAAAATAATAAATAAATAGGAATGTTGTTAAAATGCCATATAAAAGAAAAAGCTGGCAATATATTTGAAGTGGCAGAAAAAATTGAGATAGTTAATGAAAATGAAGTAGAAATGAAATTCTACAGAACATTCTAGTTCAACCGAGTTTAATAGTCGCTTAGTGGCTGTCTGCTAATAAAACCGGCAAAAGGGCCGATTCTTTTGCTTTTGCAGTTTGGCGAAAAAATTCCTGGCTTATTACGGGAAGTACATACTCCTTTTTGTATTGTGAAACGAATTGTTGAGCCAGGAGAGTACGTTCACTATGGTTTAAAATACTCGTTTACAGATTTTCTTACCAATTCACTTATCTTTCTACCAATATAAGTTTAAATATTAATGTAGACGGGCTTCCATTGTGTAAAAGCACAAACGAATAAACATGGCGAATTTGGATCATCCTGAGGACCAAAACATACAACAACAAAAATTCCTAAAAACTTGCCGATTGATTAGTAAATTAGTTTCCAAAAGATTATATGGCGTCAGAAAATCAGTTTTAGTGGCTTAAGCGAGACCCAATGGTCATACGTTTTCCATGAGTGGGGAATACCTAACTTCTCTTAATAATAAACTGATGTATTTAAAAAACATTTTTCCTAGACAACTCAATAGAAAAGTTAGATCATTAGATCATTTAAGGTCAGTTTCGTATTTATACCTTGAAACCATTGAAAATGGGTAAAAAGGGTATAATGTATTTGTGCAAATGTATGTAGCAGGCAGAAGGAAGCATCTCCGACCCCATAAAGCATATATATTCTTGATCAGCATCAATAGCCGAGTCGATCTAGCCATGTCTGTCTGTCTGTCTGTCTGTCCGTCCGTCCGTCCGTCCGTCTGTCTCCATGTATGAGCGCAAGGATCTCAGAACCTATAAGAGCTAGAGACTTGAAATTTTAGCTGTGGATCCTCCAATGACCGCGCAGATCGAGCTTTTTCCGATATTCGATAACTTGCCCCGTTTCCAAATAATCGATAAAAATCGATATCCTGTTTTTTGAGCAATTTTGATAAATAATAAGAGCCAGAGTCACCAAACTTTACATGTAACCTCTAGAATAGTATATATATCAAGTATCTTTCATTTAATACCTATCGCCACCTTCCCGCTACCACCTCAAAACTATAAATCAAGATAATTATCCAACTTGTATCGCCCATCAATTTAAGCCACAATTTATATGCAATTGCATTTTTGAGAAAACACAAATATTCTTTATTCTATTCTACAATAAGATGTACTGTCGATCATCTCATTAAGATCGGTTAAGAAACACAAAAGTTATGTGCGCACGTGCAGCATAGCTGCTGCGCAAATTCCAAGAATTTCTGTATACATGTACACACACACACATTCATGCGTGTTGCTTTGAATTCTATTTTAATTCGCTTTTTTCTCATTACGACTTAATTATTGGTGTGGATATTGAGTAGAGGCAGCAGTAAGTGGTGCGGTTAGTTGCGAGTTCGAACCCTGCTAAGGGAATAATTTTATTTTTTATTTCATTTTTTTTTATTACTACTTAATCAAACGAGCGCGTAGCGCAAGCTGCATTTGGTGTTAAGGGTTCAGGGTTCAGGGTTCCCCTAGTCGGGAGCTCGCGACTAAAACCTCTTACTTGTTTATGATTGAAGTAACTCCAACCAATCGAGTGGGATCAATTTCACTTCCATTTGGTTCATATCTAATTTCATCAAATAGATATGCCATACAATTATTTTTACGTTTGTCTGTATTAACTTATCTATTATCAGCCGTACTAACCGAACCTGCTATGCTGATGTAACTTTCATGTGGTAAAATATATAAATCATGGTTTGGAATTGCAATTTGAACTTCGTCATTAACATTAAATGATTGAAGATAGGGTGCATGAGTATGATACTACTTTATTCTTATACTATCATCGAAATAAGGTTTTTCACAAACATTCAAAATGCTGTTGCTTGCCATTGCTTTCTAACTTTAAGGCCCATAGATTTTAGGAGTATTTTGTTTGCTGGTGTGAGTGCTCTCCTTGTTAACATCGCCCTACTGTGGAATATGAGCGACTGTTACCGTATCACTGGTCTTCACACGTTTTTATTTATACCCTGAACCCATTATTATTATTGTAAATTATCATTCTCGTGGTCTCAAATGTAAGCGAAGAGTTACTTCTTCCTCACGCAAGTTAATCAAGTCACCGTCTTGATCAATTATTCGTATTTTTGATGTGTTATTCTACTGGTGTTTAATGGCAAATTAGGCAAATTAGGTTGAGTGGGATCATGATTCATGAAGCGTATGAGATAAGACATTGTTAACATATGGACCGTTAATACTATTATTCGATTGGAGTGAATTGTATTCACTTTAAAAGTATTGATACCTTATTCTGAGGTATATAGAACGGCAATAGAACTTCTTTTTTAAATCCATTTTAAATGTATGGGCAAACTTTTGGTTATTACTTCCACTTTAAGTGTATTGTTATTGCTTTCAATTATGAGGTCAGATTGATGGGTAATAAGTTTTCGTTCTTTCAACTCATGTAAAATGAAATTAATAATGCCCTCAAGCTCGTATGATCCAACTGGTATTTCAATTGTAGGTTCCCCAAAGTGAAATAGATTAATATTCCGGTCAACAATTGAAATTGAATTGTACATATGAAAATCAACAAGACAACATTTGGACTATGTTGGCAATTCAATGGGAGGAAAGTAATCTGCTGTTAAAATTTACTTAATTATAGTTAATTAGTTAAATTAGAATAGATGAATCTAATCTATTCTATATCTTCTATTGTCTATTGCATCATCCTTACTGAATAAAAGGAATCCAAATTTATTTTCCCAAAATAATTGAAACATTTTTATAAATGTTTCGAAACTCATGTCGACACCCAAATGATCTTGATATATGTGTTTTATATTAAGTTGATCTTGATTGAACATTATTATTTAAATGGCATTATCGCGCACAAGATGCTTTGGAATGCGTGTATACGTTTGATCAAATAAAATGCCCGTTTGTTATAGAAGATTCATTCGTCCTTAGTCCAAACGCCTATTGTGGAGGTAGTCTGGTTAGCAAAATAATAAATAGCCTTCCGATTGAATTGCATTTACCTGGCTATCAATTTTGTCGTCCAGTCTCGAAACTAAAGGAAGCATTAACCCATTAGACGCAGCTTGCAGGGAGCACGAAATAACATACTCATAAAACAAAGAATTAGCTAAACGGCACATAGTTGATGTAAATTTAGCTAAAAGGGTTAGGGAGAGAGTCAAAGGATCTGATACTATTATTGGAGAAAAATCTGCTGCGTATTTCGTTACGAACGCAATGAAAACAAAAAAAATATTCGGTAAGAAGTGCAAAAAAGAAAAGTGCAACTCTAAAAAAACGCTCGCCGATCAAAGCGATGGACAGCGGGCGTCAATGCAGAAGACAAAGGGCCAACGAAAGATTGTGGGCAGCAGCTTACAAAGAGCGCGCAAACATTATTTACTCTTAGGCTGTAATTATGATTGTCGTCTTCCGCTGGTGCGGAATGGATGCTCTGAAAGTGGAAGTAATGGTCGAGAATTTATAATTGCCATTATGTGGCAGACGAGCATGCGAATCGAAATCCAAGATGGAATGGCCAACAAAGCAATAAAATTAGTACTTCGCAGACTTCGCAGCGGTTTCGGATAGTCCGCCAAAGTGCGAACAGCGAGGAGGGATGAACAACCGTTCAATTGAGTCGGATAGGCAAAGACCTGCTCATCAGTCAGGAACAGGCGGCTCAGATCCACCAGCTCATTCTGCTGACCGGGCAATATAATCAGATGTCGCGCTGAAAAGACCAACGACGAGTTTTTCAGCCGTTCACAGATGCGAAGTAGGCCGAAGTGTTCAAGGAATGGCACAAGAGAGGCCATCGAGCTAGACGATTTAACATGCCTTTCTTCCTTCAGGGTCTAGTAGTCACCGC
The DNA here is from genome assembly GCF_035044405.1 of Drosophila montana. NCBI lineage: Eukaryota > Metazoa > Arthropoda > Insecta > Diptera > Drosophilidae > Drosophila > Drosophila montana. The sequence continues at coordinate 6,297 of NW_026998341.1, forward strand.
CAAGAATATACATTTGAACTGACCGCAGCAACAAATGTGTGCCATGATGCACGTGGTGTACAGTTAGTTCAGCTCCTCAGATTCGATTTATAAATTTGTAAATGTAAGCAACGACCCATTGCAGCTTGTAGAACGAGTTGATGAACTTGCAACCAATCGAGAGATCAAGTTGCGCTGTAGTTCCGAGTAGTACGTTTTGTCGAAGTTCTGGCAAGGATTCGAGGGGTACACAGGAGGCAGGCCACCCTTCCTTTCCCTTGCTGGAGAAAACTTAGGCCATGGGCCCACAATGCAGATCGGGAGAGCTCACCTGGCTCCTCGTGAAACTATATACAGGTTTGATTCAGTGTAAATTTGATGCCATTCCATGCCAGTGGTGTGCTCTTGAATGGCTGCGACCCGCTTGGAATCGAAAAAATTGAATCTCGGAGCATCATTGCGAATCCAAGCCAAAACCACAGCAGAGTCTGACCAACAGTAATACCGAAGACGAAGACTTTAATTTGGCATATTTCGCTGTGAAGTTGAGCCAATAATGCAGCTCCGAAGAGTTATAGTTTTGGTACAGTGACGATTTTCACGGGCGCGACACGCGACTTGGAGCACAAGAGACGAACGATGGTGTTGCCATAGCACTTTGAGACCGCATAGACGCATGCTCCATAAGGGCGCAGGCTGGCATCACAAAATCCGTGAATCTCCTGTACTGTCTGATGAGAGTGCACGACGGGGATACTGGAACTGCTGGATATGCTCAAAATCAGCTTAGATGCTGACCCAGACTGTACTTATGTGTACAGGCAGGCTCTCATCCCAGTCCAGTTTTTCTCTCCAGAGATCCTGCATAAAATATTTTAGATTTTGTTACTACAGGAACAACAATACCAAGGGGGTCGTACAAGCAAGCAATTGGGGAGAGGATTGATCGTTTTGTCAGCCTTCCGGGCAGCTTCAGTGGAGAGAAGGAAAACACAAAAAGCCTTCTGAGGCAGGATTCCTGTCTGCGGGTGTGACTCGTACGCAACGATACATTTAGCATATGTCGACTGTGAGGGCGACTGCAAATGTACGAAACCGCATTAATATCTAAAAAAATGCGATTGGATCTGCCATCAGTGCAGCATTCAGCGAGTGTCCAGAGGTTGCAGCTGCCGATCCATCAAAAACGACCCTTAGCTTGGTTGTGGTGCTATCCTCCTTCAGCGCGTAGTGATGTGGCAGGTAGTACTTGCACTGTCCCGATGCAGCAAGTGACATATATCCCAAATTAGATTGCGGTCTAATTTTCTTTCTAAATTAAGGAATCGATGTAGCGCCTTTTGATAGGAGTCGCCCATCTGATCCATGCCTTGTCGGAGCGCTAAACGAACCGAGTACTCGCCGTCGACAGACGCTTATAATTGGCCTGGAAATGTGCCTCGCAATCGCGCTCTTCTTTGTTTGGTGAGGACTCAGGCTCGGTGCAGCATTCTAGTTCCCAAAAACGACGATATAATTCATCAATCTGTGCATTCGGCTGCAGATGCGCTTTTATCAGCAGATCTGGATTCACCTCTGATCCCATGGCCCAGAGTGATTTTTTTCTAGCATGTGAAGCACCTCCCGACGCGACCCAATCAAGGCGAGTCTTTTGCAATGTCGGCAGTCCAGCAGCTAGTTAAATTTGGCCGTCGCATAGCAGATCGAAAAACAGACTGGCTCCAATCAACATGAACATTTGCTGAGGATTGAAGAGAATTCAAGAGTGGGGCTGATTATCGATTATGGTGCAATCAACGTCTGGATACATGTGGACTACTCTAACACTCAACATTGGACATTGGTGTTGAATGAAAAACCATCGGACGCAAATAATGCTTCTCCAATGCCAGAGACGACTGCTGTTCACCATCGTGCTTGAGATTCTGGGCTGTGGCTGTGGATGGCAAAATGTTTTGGGATGAAGAAGAAGTTGGTGTATCTTGAGCATTGTGTGAGCTAGAAGCAGCGATGTGACTACTTGGGTTGCCAAAATGCAACAGACTAAGTTGCTTGCTTCCACAAGCTCTGCAAGCGGTGGAGCCGCAGACTCTCAGCTGATGTCCCCTTTGCAAGCAATTTACGCACAACGCAAGCCGCATGGCTTCGTGATGGCAAAGCTAGGGCGATAAATTTGCAACTTGGGAACATTTATAAGTAGATTGGCTTGCGACTTAAAAAACTAACAAAAAAAAAAACTCACATGCACTCGTTCCATTGTTAGTCACTACAAACATTCTTCTAGTCCTGTTGTTCTGGCCCACCTGGAAGCTAGGCGTTTAAATTGCCGTAGTGTCATCCGCATTTTCCAGCCTCTGGCGATCTTTCTTGATGAAGGCTGTAAACCGCTCACATGATGGTAGGACGTCCAACAGTGCACCATCCTTCTATCCAGTTTGAGTAGCGCTGTCTAGCTTTTACAGCAACATGTGTACTATGATGCAACCGGCGATCTGTTCCACACTGCCCATCTATTTTAGCGCACGTAGATGAGAGTTCACCTTATCTGAGAATTCGCGCAGCTGTGTCGTCGCACCCTTATCCACTTTTCTTAAACCAAAAATCTTAACGATGTGTGCTTGAAAAATAATACGCTTGTTATTAAAACGCATATCTAGCAGTTCTAAAGCGGTGTTGGTGAAATACGGATCCATATCAATGACCGTGGAGAACATGTTGTTCTCAGTTGAGATTGACGTGTTTTACTTGTGCTCCAAGATTTTTATATTTTTTTGCGCTTTAATCCTGCTTTTTATTTCTAAATTTTGCATTTTTGGGGCTTTATTTAAAAAGCTTTTATAAACTGTGCAAAGTGTTATCTGTTATGCAGCGTAAGTCTGTTAATTATTTCATTTATTAAACGCGGCGTCAGTTCCGTATTGTTGTTATTGCCTATTTTGATTCTTTTGCTTTGGTGCTCCCCTGTGCATACACTTGTTTGTGCGTGTGTTCGCTGCTGCATATTTCTGCTTGTGCATCGTGTACGAATAGTTATTTTTTGAGCGTTTACTTGCTCTATTTTTGTGCACCGTGTTTCGTTTTGCTCTGCGCTCTCGCAACTTCTGCTTATCTTTTAACGCTGGTAGAAATTATGTCGTGCTGTAAGAAACCTTGCACGTTTAAGCAGGCTGATGATTCTGCATTACCGCAGTTTGTTAATTGCTGGCTGTGTGAGAATATAATGCATGCTAAATGTATAATTCTGTGAGAAATCAATTCTTAAGACTAAATAACGTGGCTAAGCAGCTCTCGAGTGGTTTTGACTCGAGTTTTGAGTTGCTTAGCAAAAACAAATTCGAGTATCCAACCAATCGCCGGTTGGAGCCTCAATTTTTGCAGTTGCCCTCTCCGTCTGTCCAGACACCTATGCCTCTGCTGTCCCTGCCTGGCAACTTTGATATATCTTCAATGTTGTCATTATCGCCTTTTCCGAGCGACTGCTTAAATATTAGCCCTGTTTTATCCCCAGTAATAGTCCCATTAGTCCCCGTACCTGTCCCAGTTAGCCAAATTGCTTCACCCCCCTCAGCTCCTGGTCGCAAAGGTAGACCTGCGCGCAATCTCGCCCAGATTGTTAAAAACAATCATGGTGCCACTTTGGCCCCACCAACTCCTGTATAACCTGCAGCCCCATCAGCTCCTACTTTAACTGTTTGGTTTCCCCTCGTAGGCAAGTTTTTGTGTCTCGACTTTCGTCTAACTCCACTTCGGAGTCATTGGCAGCCTATATTGTTAGCAACACTTCTGGTAGCGTGTCAATTGCCAAATTTCATTTCTCCACTCCTCGTGCAATAGCATCTTTAAAAATTGTTTCACATGATATGTTCCTAATCATTTGTGATCCTAAATTTTGGCCTCCACACATGATTGTTCACTAGTTCAAGCCAAAATAGCGAGACCAGCCCCAAAAAACTAACTTCGTCGTCCGACCAAGTCTCTATTCATTATCAGAATGTCAGAGGTCTCATTTCTATGCTTATAAATCGTTTTATGACTAGCACTTTCTTCGATTCGGATATAATCGCATTTTCAGAAATATGGTGAAATTCAACCATAACTGATTTTCAGGTTTTTTCGTACAATTTTATTTTGTATAGAAATGATCGGCCGTATCGAGGTGGTGGGACCTCCCGAGCGACCACCTGGCCCTGATAGTTACCCTGGTGAGCAGGGTCAGGGTGGTCAGTGCAATACCAACGCACGCACTGATCTCGGTGTCTTCCAGAGACAGATGAGTGAAAGTATCCACCTCAAACACGTTATCTGCACTGGACTGGATGTAGCAGCAGCCCAAGCCACTCCCCCACCAGTTGCCAGTTGCGAGGCTGCCCGCAGACATAGCCAACCTGCTCAGGATCAAGAGGTTTAAAAATTTTAAATCAACAGTAAGAAATTAATAAATTTTCTTTAATAATTGTTATGATTATTATTGAGAATTGTATTAATTTATTTACTATAAGTTATGTTAACTAAAATCATTATTTATTTTGATGATCTTGATTTCAAACATAAATACATTACGCGCCTTACGTCCAAAAAAAGCCTCCATGCGAATTAAAAAGTTGAGAGATAATGTTTTGCAGCAAATTTAAAGTCACCGATTTTGGATTGAGATGCCCTAATAATAATTGTCCCATTGAATTTAATTTTAATATGGTAATTAGGGAAGGAATCGGATTTGACCCCATAGAGTATATATATTCTTGATTAGGACGGCGAGCTGAATTTATTGAGTCATATCCGCATACCTGACTCTGTCATATGTTATGTTCATATACATACATACATATTATATATGTTCAAATATTGATAAAATTACCTATACATGGAAACCCTAGTGCTTTATGTCAATACATTTTAAATCTATATTATTAAATTAAAAAATTATATTTTATTAATTTTAATACTATTATAAAGTAAAATTTAAATGCATGACCGAAGCACAAATACATTATTTTGAATGTTCATAATGTGTATATATATAAATGTACACTTACACTTATGCTTTCAGTTATTCAACTCTAATTTGATAATATTTTATAATGGACTAGCGGGTATAACCCGGCACCCGGTATGTTATAAAATCAATGTTTTCAAAAAGCTTTGAAAATGATTTTGAAACTGATCGGACGGGAATAAAACAAGTTTTATGCAAATCGTACAAAACTTAAAATTCACCAAAAAAATCTTTCAAATGCATTTTCCATCGAAGGAGTTTAGATGTTGTGATTTTTCTTATAGATCTTTGGAAATAAATTTGAATACAAAACGTCATCCACCAAATCTTCGACCCCCATTTGCGCCAAGTAGGGATGGATTTTTCAAAACGTGTGAAAACACCCCTCAAATGAAATTGAACATAGATCTTTGAAAATGAGTTTGAGGCCGATCGGATGGTAAACAAAAAAGTTACATACAAACGTTTTTCGCGATTTTTCCTCACTTGAGGGTGGAATTTCCCGAAACCCCGTCTCAACGTGCACTACATCACATAAAATATCTACAGTGAAAATTTTAAACAAACAGTTTTATATATAGAGATTAGTTCAATGATCTTTTGCATTCAAATGTCGCTGAAAGTGGGCGCAATGTAAATATTCAGTAAACTTTCAAAGGGAGCTGTTAAAAAAGCGAATTCTCCTATTGTAAGGCGAGCCAAAAGCAATTGCCATTCTACTCTTCATCCAGCAATCGATTCGTGTTTTTCTTAGATTTAAAACTTAAAATTCGTTATACAGGAAC
>NW_026998342.1:0-2802 GCF_035044405.1 Drosophila montana
GCCATGCTGTTGATAGAATTCAATAAAGATGCGTATGAATGTGTGTGTACATGTATATAGAAAGTCTTGCAATTTTCCCTAGCTGCCGCAAACACGAGGCCATCCAAAACACGTTTTCATTGTGTTTTCATTGTGTCAGGGTATAAAAAAATGGATCCAATATGACTCGAACACGCGGCGGACCATACTTCTTGCCACCACCCCTACTCAACAGCCACACCAAGAATTCAGTCTCAGTGAGAAAAAAACGGATTAAAATAGCGGCAAAGAAACCAATACAATCTCAATTGCAATGCTGTTGATAGAATTCAAAGAAGACGCGCATGAATTTGTGTGTGTACATGTATGCAGAAATTCTTGCAATTTGCGCTAGCTGTCGCTGACACAGGCAAAACACATCATTTTTGTGTTTCTTAACTGATATTATTGAAATTTTCGACAGTACAACTTATTGTTCCATAGAATATAACATATCAAGTTTGGTGACTCTCGCTCTTATTATTTACCCAATTTGAGCAGGGATTTCGAATTCGATTTTCATCGATTGCTTCGAGTAAGTTATCGATTATCGGAAACAAACTCGTGCTTCGCATGGACTAGGAGGACCAAAAGACAAAATTTCAAGTCTCTAGCTCTTATAGGTTCTGAGATCCTTGCGTTTATGCATACGGACGGTCGGACGGACGGTCGGACGGACGGAAGGACGAGCAGACGGACATGGCTAGATCGACTCGGCTGTTGATGCTGATCAAGATAGTTTATGGGGTCGGAGATGCCTATTTCTGCCTGTTACATACATTTGCACAAAAACATTATACCCTTTTCACCCATTTTCAATGGGTTCAGGGTATAAACACAAACAAAACTAAAATTAGGCAAATATTGCGCTGTCAATTAAGTCTTTGCAAACTGCAAACACAATTTTAAATAAAGCCGAAACTATCTGACCGTACTTCCAATTTTAAGAAAATTGAGTTAGTGAATGCCTTCTTAACGATTTTGCGTTTTGAACTGTACACATCTTGCCTAATTTAGTGCTTCTAGCAACGCCTTGCCAACGAATTAGTTTATTTCCACTACCACAAGGGGAAATCTGCTAAGGAATTGGCGGAAATGTTCCCAATTGGTTAAGAACTATTGAAATAATTATTAACCGCGCCGAAAGAGAAAGGAAGTTGGAATTAAAGCACTCCGGAGGCAGACTACCGAAGTTCACTAGACGCGATCACTCAATAATTCTAAAACGGATCAATAATAATCCCCACGTGAGCCTAAGACATTTGGCATCGGACCTATAAATGATTACAAGAAGACAGTGAGCCTCGAGACAGTTCGTAAAGTTTTAAAAATTAATAAGAACTCCTCGCAAATAGCTAGAAAGAAGCCATTACTGACGGCATGATTTTTGTATTGCCAACGTCAACAAGCCCTTGCAGTACTGGGATGACGTTATTTGTTGCGACGAGACAAAAGTAATGTTATATTATCATGACGCACCCAGCAAAGTTTGGTGAAAGCCCAAAACAGCTCTGGAACAGAAAAATATAGTTCCAACAGTAAAACCCAATAAACAGAGGTACGAGCTATATCAGGACAACGACCCCAAACACAAATCGTTTTTGTGCAGGACTTGGCTGCTGTACAATTGCAGCAAAGTCATTGACACAACCGCTCAGAGTACCAGAATCCTGACTTAAACCCAATTGAAAATGTTTGAGCTTTCTTAAAGAAGCGAGTGGGGAAACTGATTCCAGCAAACACGCTCTCGTCGGCCATTTAATAAGAATGGAATGTTTTTCATTTTGCTAATAATTAATTGACAAACTTTACATATAAATTAGAAAAACAAGTAAGAGGTCCTAGTCGGGAGTTCCCGACTAGGGTATGGCCTGAATCCTCTTATTCCAACATTAAATGCATTTTCGATAGGCTCAGGGTATAAAAAAATATTATTTTCCTCTGTAAGGTTTCAACTCGCAACGGACCGCACGAATTGCCACATACACGCATGTATGTGTGTGTATATCGCTTGCTGCCCCAAAAAGTCAATTGCATTTAAATTGTGGCTTATATTGGTGGGCAGCGTAAATTGGTGTTTTTACTTGATTTATAGCTAAGGTAGTAGCGGGGAGATGATGATAGCTATAAAATGAAAGATACTTGATATATATATACTATTCTAGAAACTGCATGTCAAGTTTGGTGACTCTAGCTCATATTATTTGCCGAAATTACTCAAAAAACAGGATTTCGATATCGATTTTTATCGATTACTTGGAAACGGGGAAAGTTATCGAATATCGGAAACAAACTCGATCTGCGCAGGCACTAGGAGGACCTACAGCTAAAATTTCAAGTCTCTAGCTCTTATATGTTATGAGATCCTTGCGTTCATACATACTAATAGACAGACGGATATGGCTAGATCGACTCGGCTGTTGATGCTGATCGAGAATATATATACTTTATGGGGTCGGAGATGCTTCCTTCTGCCTGTTACATACATTTGCACAAAAACATTATACTCTTTTTACCCATTTTCAATGGGTTCAGGGTATAAAGAGTAAACTGTTTTCTCGATAGGTATCGAATTGGTTACAGACCACAATATTTGCAAACGCCTCTACTCTACAGCCACATCAGCCAAAAAATAAAATAAAAATAATTTCCTCGGTAGGGTTCGAACTCGCAACAGACTTCACTTATTGCCGCCGCCTATACCCAACAGTCACACCAATTAATGAGCCTTAACGAGAAAAAAACGGATTATAAAGCAGCAAAGAAAACAATACAACCGCAATT
>NW_026998343.1:0-2038 GCF_035044405.1 Drosophila montana
ATAGGTAACACCTTTAACGTCAAAATTTTAATACCCTCTGTAAGGGAATAAAAGCACGAAAAAGCACGTGCATTCATATTTCCACATATTCACACATTTAAACCTACACTCTTGCACACACACATTGCCAATGTAAAGGGAACGGCTTAGAGGATGTAGAGCTTGGTGCTGTTGGCGTCGCTCTCTTCTCTGCAGGCAGCTGAAGCTCGCAAAACATAGACGTAAGCATTTTTCGGCAAGCCGAGGTTCAATACCCTTGAAGACATTAGCCTAACGATTTTGCAAATATGTGGGGATAGTGAAGATCGATGAAGCTTGATGAAAATATCTTTGAAAAGAGAATATTTTGCCACTCAAGAACATATTATTCGCCCGATCTTTTCTATGGCAGCTATATGATATAGCGGACCGATATTCATGAGATTTTACACATACATATAAAGGGAGCAAATTGAAATTTATAAATGCCGATTTTTGGTGAGATTTCTTGATATTGAAACAAGTTTTCCATACATACCAATCGTTCCTATGGCAGTTATATAATATTGTGGTCCTATATTGATCGGATTTTGCAAAAATGTAGGGAGCAAGATATCTTAAATAACAAAAAAGTTTTCCAAACAAGGACTTAATTTTTGACCTATCGCTCTTATGGCAGCTATTTGATATTGTGGTCCGAATTTGTTAAGATTTTTGCAACTATATGATAATTTAAAACGATGTGGATAAGATTATGGAAATAATTAGGGAACATAGTTAAGATTGTTAATGCCCAGTTCGATCAAGATGTATATTAACGAGAAAGAAATGCTATCTTCGGCACGCCGAAGATTTAATACCCTTGCAGACCCAACCTTTTCAAAATGCTCATAGTGCTTTGCCCGTGTCTATGAAGCACAGGGAAAATAGTTAATGCCGAGTATGGTTAAGATATCTTGAAAAACAAAACAGGTTTCCATACAACAACTTTATTTTCGACCGATCGTTCCTATGGCAGCTATATGATATAGTAGCCCGATGTGAATAAGATTTTGCATAAGTGGAGGAAGCATAGTAAAACTAATAAATGCCGAGTTTGGTCAAGATATCTTGAAAAACAAAAAAAATTCCATACAACAGCATAATTTTCGACCGATCGTTCCTATGGCAGCTATATGATATAGTTGTCCGAACTTAATAGGATTTTGCATATATATGGGGAGCGTAGTAAAACTAATAAATACCGAGTTTGGTCAAGATATCTTGAAACACATAAAAATTTTACATACAAAAACTTAATTTTCGACCGATCTTTCCTATGGCAGCTATATGATATAGTTGTCCGATCTTAATAGGATTTTGCATATACATGGGGAGCGTAGTAAAACTAATAAATACCGAGTTTGGTCAAGATATCTTGAAAAACATAAACATTTTCCTGGGGAACAGCCTAACGATTTTGCAAATATGCAAAATATGAAGCTTGATGAAAATATCTTTGAAAAGAGAATATTTTGCCACTCAAGAACATACAACTCGGCCGATCTTTTCTATATATGATATAGAGGGCCAATATTCATGACATTTTGCACATACATATGTAGGGAGCAAATGGAAATTTTTAAATGACGATTTTTGGTGAATTTTCTTGATAAAGAAACAAGTTTCCATACATACCGATCTTTCCTATGGCAGCTATATAATATTGAGGTCCTGTCTTAATAGGATTTGCACATACATATGTAGGGATTAAGAAATCTTAAGTAGAAAAATAGTTTTCCAAAGGACTTAATTTTTGACCTATCGTTCTTATGGCAGCTATATGATATTGTGCTCCCTCTTCTTCCAACACCAAATGCATCTCGCGCTATGCGCTCGTTTGCTTTAGTAGTAATAAAGACAAATTAAAATAAATAAATAAATTTATCCCTTGGCAGGGTTCGAAATCGCAACTAACCACACCACTTTCCGCCGCCTCTATTCAACATCCACACCAATTATTGAGTCTTAATGAGAAAAAACAATTAAAATAGCAGCTTAGAAAACAATATAATCGCAA
>NW_026998344.1:0-3797 GCF_035044405.1 Drosophila montana
TATACCAGCGAGGAAAAAATTATAGAGGTAATAATAACCGTAATACCCAAAGAGGTAGAGGCAATGGCCTCTATAATCCCAATCATAATAACAATAATAGAGGAAATTTCAGAGGAAATTCCTGGGGTTACAACATATTCATATAAATTAATAATAAAAACGTACAATTTACCTTGTTATTAGATACTGGTGTAGACATTTCAATATTAAAAGAAAATGTCGATACATTCGACATAACAAAACCACTCAAATATCAGGAATTGGTGAAGGCTCAGTTTTTCAAAAGGTTTGCATTTGTAGAGCTCCCTACAGGTAAACACGTCATTGCGCATGAATTCCATTTAGTCGAACAAAATTTCCCAATACCTAGTGACGGCATAATAGGAATAGATTTCATTACAAAATACAATTGTCAATTAGATTTTACACAAACTAATGACTCCTTAATACTTCTTCCGAACAACCTAAATTATCCGATTCAACTACCAATAATTCACACTTGTGACAATAATGCCACAATACTACCAGCACGTTCCGAAGTTGTCCGTCAAATAAAAATACCTTCCATGCAAAATCATGATTTAATTCCAAATCAAGAAATTGACGACGGAATTTTCATTGGAAATACAATTTGCAATAACAAAAATACATTTGTCCAAATATTAAATACAACTAATTCAGTTAAAAAAGTCAACTTAAACCAAATCAAATTTGAAACGTTAAATGACTACGAAATAGTCAATGAAATTAACGAAGAAAGATAAAGTAATGTTATGAAATAACTAGTTAAAAACTTTCCACCATTATTTAAAGTCAAAACTAAAAGAGCCATGCACCAAGTATACAGATGTATTCGGATTAGAAACCGAATCTATAACAACCAACAATTTTTAAAAGCAAGAGTTAAGATTAAAAGACAAAGAACCATTGTACATGAACAATTACAGAATACCTCATACTCATAAGGAAGATGTGAAATAGTAGAACCTTCCGTATCAGAATATAACAGTCCAATACTCCTTGTACCAAAAAAAGGTCTACCTCGATCCGATACCAAAAGATAGCGATTAGTTATAGAATATCGTCAAATTAACAAAAAACTCTTGTCCGACAAATTTCCACTTCCAAGAATAGATGATATTCTTGACCAACTAGGCAGAGCAAAATAGTACTCATGCTTAGATTTAATGTCCGGTTTTTACCAAATAGAATTAGAAGAAAATTCTAGAAAACGATTACCATATGGTCTAAAAATACCGCCTAATTCTTTTCAGCTTTTTCTGGATTAGATCCTTCATAAGCTTTCTTGTACATCGATGACCTAATAGTCATCGGTTGTTCCGAAAATTATATGATCAAAAACTTAGCATGCGTTTTTGACTTATGTAGCAAACACAACCTTAAACTACATCCTGATAAATGCTCTTTTTCATGCACGAAGTGCACTGATCAAGGTATTTTACCAGATGACAAAAAGTATGATGCCATCGAAAAATACCCAGTCCCTATGGACGCTAATAGCTCTAGACGATTTGTTGTATTTTGCAATTATTACAGACATTTTATCAAAAAATTTGCAGACTATTCACGTCATATAACAAGACTATGCAAAAAGAATAAAATTTGAATGGTCTACCGAATTTCAAAACGCATTCGAATACTTAAGGAAAGCTCTAATGAACCCCACTTTACTAAGGTATCCCGATTTAAGTAAAGAATTTTGTATAATAACGAATGCAAGTAAAGAAGCTTGCGGAGCAGTCCCAACTCAAACTTATGGTGATAAGCAATCACCAGTAGCATACGCTTCAAGTTCATTCACAAAAGGTGAATCAACAAAAATACCACAGAACAAGAGTTAGCAGCAATTCACTGGGCAATAACCCATTTTTGACCATACATATATGGTCAACATTTCACTATTAAAACAGATCACAGACCACTAACTTATCTACTTATTTAGAATGAGATTAGATTTAGAAGAGTATGAGTTCACTGTAGAATATCTAAAGGGAAAAGACATTATATATGTGTAGTTGCAAGCTTTTTTGCAACTAATTTATTCACACTGCTTGATTACAGCGAAATTCAAACACTTACATTTGTTTTTAAATGTATTTATTTTGCCGCGCAGGGCACTTATCAGAATTTATAAGTTTTATATTGTTGCTTGGCAGCCAACTCGAATTAGTTGTGCCTAGGTTGCGATAAAACGAAAAACTAAAAACTATGACAATATGTAAAGCGAACGAAACGAAACTCCAAAAAGACGATCGCCGCTTAGAGCGAAGGGCAGCGGGAATCAATGCAAAGCAAAGCAATGCAGACAGCAACGGGCCAACGAAGAGAGTGGCCAGCAGCTGTAATTATGCTTATTATCTTCTGCTGTTGGCTGCTGCCGCAGCCGTCGGTGTTGTCTCTGCTGTTACTTGACCAAACATTCTCCCCCCGTTGGAAGGCAAGGGCTTTCTACATCATCATGTTTGGGCAGCAAACACAGCTTTCGTACAGCTCTGCGTATGACTCCAGTCGCAGTTTGAAGCACAGCAACTCTGGATACCCCATCAGATCCAGAGATCAGCTCTTGCACTCTAGATAGTGGCCACATCAGCGGCGGTAGATTCTCATCCTTTACAAGGACAACATCGGAGCGCTGTTGAAGAAGCTTTAAATATTCTTCACGCCAACGGGCCCAGAATACTTGTTGGAGATATGTGACGCGCTGAAAATAGTTAAGCCGATTGAAGTTAAGCTGCCTTAGATCGGGCTCAATGTATGATGAAGATGGCGCTGTACCCAGGAAGGTGAGCCAGATTTCCGTACTCGCACACTAAATTTACTGCGACTACATAATGACTTCATTAAAGTATATGATTTCGAATACGAATACATGGACATGTTCAATACTATTATGAGTCCATTGATACATTGCTCAAAAACGAAAAGGCAATCATACTAAGTACGTTGCCATATATGTCACTAAAACTAATTACTTACAGTGTCTTAAAGTTATACAATCTCTAAATAGAAGATTGAAAAATATTTGTATTAGACAGAATATTGTAATTAATGCTCCAGAAGATCTAAATCTATTAACTGATTTTAATGAGAGCCAGCTTAAAGAATTAGATGAGCCTAAACCAACAATAGACACAGACATTGACAGTGACATAGAGACGATTCAAGAAAACGATACAGTGGCACAACACGTAGCCTTGGACAGAGAATATGTGAAACAAGTTTCATCCCCAATCCCTGAATTTTACGGTAAAAACTGTCACTAAATCGCTTTCTCACAGCCTTGTGCATTGTTGAACGAACAAAAAGCGAACAAGAAAACTTAGCAGTCGAAGTTATCATCCTCAATCCCTGAATTTGACGGTAAAAACTGTCACTAAATCGCTATCTCACAGCCTTGTGCATTGTTGAACGAACAAAAGGCGAATGAAAAATGAAAATACAATGTCTGCCATAATAACTAAACTAAAGGGTAACATCAAAGGCGATTCCGACGTAATTAAGGCCAGGTTGCTGAACATAAAACAAAAAGGCAACAGCAGCCCAATATACAGTTGAAATCGATAACTTGCGTAAGCAACTCGAGGCAGCTTATATTGACGACGGCCTAGACCGAAAAAAATTCGCAACAAAATATCTATAGCTGCCATGACAAAGAATTGTGATCATGAAATGCTTGGTATTATACTGGAAGCAGGAAACTTCAACACTTTCGATGATGCAATGGCTAAATACATCCATTGCAGCACTGGTTATGACTGGAAGTGCCAGCACAGTAT
>NW_026998345.1:0-3518 GCF_035044405.1 Drosophila montana
CTTTGATTGCGTCATACTTGTTGCTGTAGTTGATTTCGTCAGATGTCGGCAATGTGCACCAAGAACTGAGGCTTAGCGAAGCGACCACTTGGTGATACTTTGTGCTGTCAGTAGATACACCTGATACTGCGAACTGTAACTACATCTGTAGCCTAAGCCTGGGATATGCCTTGTGCGTAATGCCAGCGGCTGTGCTCCCTTGGTCGGCTTGCTGCTCCACTTTTTTGTGAGCTTGCAGTAATGAATTCAATTTCACAATCCTTGGCAACTTGTATGTATGTTGTGCAACCAATTTTAATAATTGATTAGTAGCAGGTTGAATGTTTTACTGAAACTTTTGCGCTAATTCAAACTTCAGGGTCTCCAATGTAGGACATTACTTGAATATCTTATTTATTACAATAAAGTGTTACAATTATTCAAGTGATTACACAATTCCAACGACTATCTCGAGAAAGACGCTTATGGAACAGCGGTCTGATCCAATTCCGTACAAGTTGGCGACTTCGCTCTAATTTATCGATTATAGATTATCGATGTCGATTAACGATTAACGAAGTCAGCACTATTTATTATTTTTTCTAAATTTTTTGAAATGTTAATTGAATTGAATAATGAATTGATATTGTCGATCGATGTGTTGTACATTGAACTGTAATCAATCTGATCAACCTGATCTGCAGTCTTACATTTGAGTTGTAATCTGCTCTGTGGATTAAAAGAGTTGAAGCGGAGATGATGTGCATTTGCACTGGGAAGGAAGATTGTCTGAATAATTATTTTTAATGCTCGGGGAGGACTCAAACTCGAACATTGGCGCCCGAGAAGGGACCCGAGGATAAGGTCTAAATCCTGAAGAAGCTCAGCATTAAAGCTAACTGAAATTACGCTTAATTAACCAAGGGAATAAAGAAGTTTCAAGTGATTGTCAAAAGATTGGTAGATCGGCCTTAAGGGTGTATGCAAATTTATCACATGTGGTATTGGCAAAACAGTGCGTCATGCAAGTGTACATTAACATTTGCGTGCACTTTCGCTTTAACTGCAGCCAGATCTTTAAACAAATGCGCTATTCGATGTTCTTATCAGGGCGCTAAAAGTAGCGGTGATTTACGTACGCTGAGCATTATTTGGCTCTCATAAGGTACAGCAGCTAGGGAATTTAAATTACTAGTGATTTGCCTCTTTGGAGGGCAAGAGAATATAAGAGCATTGTTTACGGCAATGCCGGGCAAGCCGCATTATATGTGAAGTTTGAACTAACACTTAGTTAAAACATTATCCATTCGTAGTAGGATCCAAGCATTGGGAAAATTATTATAACACTTTGGTGCTAATTAGTCGTTGGCGCAATGGCTACAAAAAAGTGTAAAGAGAATGAAAGTTTTACGGCACGCGTCAGTTTAGTGAATTCCGAATTACCGGTGCTGACTGGTACGTCAGAAATTCAACCTTGCACAGAGACCTCAAAATGGAGACCATAGACAGCCAAGTCGGAGCATTCGCCAACCAGTACAACGAACGCTTGCAGCGACACTGCAACCGGGTAGCAAGAGACCTCGCTGGGAGGTGTGTAGTCAGGAGGCTCAAGAGAAGATCGTTCAAGGACCTCCTCCAACCAAGACATAGGAGACGCCCTAGAGTCCCCCGACTACCTACCTGACGATGCAGCCTTATTCAAAAAAGCCGCCTTTGACGTTCGTCCACGATGAAGCCTGAGGACTCAACCAGGCTTGGCGAAATATCATTTAAGCCAACTGTGTTGTAATGAAAATGTATGTATTTTTGATCCAATACAAAAAACAAAAAAAAACACAAAATTATATTGCGAAACATAATGCTCCAATGACACCTGCAGAGTGGGATACACGGATAAGCCCAATTAAAGCAAATTAGAGCCAGTTTAGTGTCATTCAAGCCAAAATTGAACAGGAGAGGGATGATGCCAGGGAATATAACAGTCGCCAATCAATCGAAGAGCTTTCTTGCGAAATAATGGCTAAAATACTACTCGACCTACTAGTACTTAGAAATGATATATTGAACAGCACACAGGTGTTTCGGGAGCCGAATCTTCCGAAATTAGTCTGACGCTGAGCTTGTCGAAGCTAATAAATTTACGATCCGCTGTAGGTATCGTTTCCTTTTGGAACCATTGACTGTTTGGAATTATCGGGTGTTAACTACTATCGTTCCCTACGTTTACTGCAAGACCGTTATGAAAACAAGGCAATTATTGTCCAATCTCACCCAAATGAGCTGTTTAATCTGAAATGTGCCAAGCGTGCAGACTTGTAGACTTTGAAAGTAATTGTAGACGGTATAAACTCTCAGATAGCTGCCCTTAAATCTCTTGGCACCGAGCAAGACATTTTCGACGCGCTAGTATTTCATTGAATTCACAGTAAACTTTATGATGAGACACTCGATAAGTGGGAAAACGAATGGATTTTCAAAAATTTACCTTCGTGGCTATTGTTTGATGGTGGTTTTCAGCGTCCTGTGCATTCTTTCTGCCGTTGCCGTTGTTCGTAGATGCTTGAATCCCGTCAACTGTGTAAGCTTCTTAAACAATTAAGACACAATTAAGACAATTAACTCTTTTTTGATTGCTTTGGTGTCGTTTTGTCTGGGTTCTGCTAAAAAGCAAATGTAAGCGGCCTATGGTCGGTTAGTACTGTGCAGCTGCGCCTTTCGAGAATATGTGAAAAGTACTTGACGGACAGAAAAATTGCCAGCAACTTACGATCGTTAGTACTTTGCTTTTTCTGCGATTCAGATATTCGTCTAGAGAAGCAACCGATTGACTTGCGGGGTCCAATTCGCAACTCACTCAAGGCTTCGCCAACGAAGAAGTTGCTCGCGTCTACGTGCAGTACCAGCTTAGTTTTTGCGGAAGGCTGCGCTAATGTTGTCACGCGTGCCAAAAAGGTCTCGAACATCTGGTCTGCTTCGGCGCTCCACACTTATGGCGCATTTTCTTTCTTTTTATTGCCTATGATTAGCTTTTGCAGTTGTCTTTGCTTAAAATCTGCATTAAGTAAGCATCGTCTGTACACATTCAGCATCGCTAATTGCTCATTTTTTAGGGATCAGCCGACGCACTTTTGATACCACGGGCTGGTCCTTTATGAATATGTTATGCTGTACTAACGTCTTTACATCGTATGCAGCGTTCTTGCAGGGCATGGTCAAGTCACTGTATTCGCGTAGAAGTAATTCGAAATATTCGCTGTTTACACGAGAAACAGTGTGTAGTTTTTTTTATTCTACACTGTAGGTTGTGCCCCTTATATACAGATTTCTGCGTGCGTTTTTCTTCGTCGCCGTCAATAATAGATACGATAGCTCGAACATTATTTCGAAGATGCTACAATCAAAGGGCTTTTATGGCTCGGAAATTTTGGTGCCTGCTAAGTCTTTCATGCGCTTCAACAACTACGACGGTTCGCCCAATTGCCCAGTTCACCCGAATCAATTTGTGCTGATCGAAGTCAGTGTATTGCTTAATGAGAGCT
>NW_026998346.1:0-522 GCF_035044405.1 Drosophila montana
TTGCAATTCTGTTGATAGAATTCAAAGCAGATGCGCAAGAATGTGTGTGTACATGTATACTGAAATTCTTGGAATTTGCGCTACCCGATGCTAACATGTGCGCACATAACTTTTGTGTTTCTTAACCGATCTTAATGAAATTTTCGACAGCATATCTTATTGTAGGATAGAATATTTGTGTACTCTCAATTGTATTATCAATTGCATTAATTGTGCCTTAAATTAGTGGGCATTACAAGTTGGTTTATTAACTTGATTTATAGCTTTGCGGTGGTAAAGGGGAGGTGGCGATAGCTATAAAATGAAAGATAGTTGATATATAAAAATTAGAATAAACCCGTTTGATTATTATTATTTATTCAGCAATCCGTCTGGACTGTTTCGTGGGTATGAGAAAACTGATTTAACAATGATGTCTTAAGTTATAATGAAGCCGCGACGTTCCCGCAGCGGCATGGGCAGATCGCTGCCTCGGGCCTCGAGCCGTTCTCAGCGCGCGCATGTTCGGGATCATATTTCTAT
>NW_026998347.1:0-827 GCF_035044405.1 Drosophila montana
AGACTTAAATGCCAAATTGATTTAGAGGCCAAACCATTAACAAAACAGCCAAACCTCGTGAAAATCGGATGAGATTTGACCGAGTTATGGGACTGGGAAATGTTGACATGTCTATATACGATATTTGAAGGTAACATTTTTACATCAATTTTGACCAAAAATAGTGTTGTCAGATTTAAATGCCAAATTGATTGAGAGGCCAAATCATTACCAAACCACAAAACCTCGTAAAAATCGGATGAGATTTGACCGAGTTATGGGACTGGGAAAATTTGACCTATGTCTATATACGATATTTGAGGGTACCATTTTCACATGAACTTTGACCAAAGAATAAGTGTTGCTCAGATCTTAGAATGCCAAATTGATTTGAGAGGCCAAACCATTACACAAAACACCAAACCTCGTGAAAATCGGATGAGATTTGACCGAGTTATGGGACTGGGAAAATTTGTCCTATGTCTGTATACGATATTTGAGGGTACCATTTTCATGTGACTTTTGACCAAAAATAATGTTGCCAGATTTAGATGCCAAATTGATTTAGAGGCCAAACCATTAACAAAACACCAAACCTCGTGAAAATCGGATGAGATTTGACCGAGTTATGGGACTGGGAAAATTTGACCTATGTCTATACGATATTTGAGGGTACCATTTTCACATGAATTTTGACCAAGAATAGTGTTGCCAGATTTAGATGCCAAATTGATTGAGAGGCCAAACCATGAACAAAACACCAAACCTCGTGAAAATCGGATGAGATTTGACCGAGTTATGGGACTGGGAAAATTTGACCTATGTCTATATACGATATTTGAGGGTAC
>NW_026998348.1:0-2197 GCF_035044405.1 Drosophila montana
ATTGACCAAAAATAGTGTTGTCAGATTTAAATGCCAAATTGATTTAGAGGCCAAACCATTACCAAAACACCAAACCTCGTGAAAATCGGATGAGATTTGACCGAGTTATGGGACTGGGAAAATTTGACCTATGTCTATATACGATATTTGAGGGTACCATTTTCACATGAATTTTGACCAAGAATAGTGTTGTGAGACTTTAATGCCAAATTGATTGAGAGGCCAAACCATGAACAAAACACCAAACCTCGTGAAAATCGGATGAGATTTGACCGAGTTATGGGACTGGGAAAATTTGACCTATGTCTATATACGATATTTGAGGGTACCATTTTCACATGAATTTTGACCAAGAATAGTGTTGTCAGACTTAAATGCCAAATTGATTGAGAGGCCAAACCATTACCAAAACACCAAACCTCGTGAAAATCGGATGAGATTTGACCGAGTTATGGGACTGGGAAAATTTGACCTATGTCTATATACGATATTTGAGGGTACCATTTTCACATGAATTTTGACCAAAAATAGTGTTGTCAGACTTAAATGCCAAATTGATTGAGAGGCCAAACCATTAACAAAACACCAAACCTCGTGAAAATCGGATGAGATTTGACCGAGTTATGGGACTGGGAAAATTTGACCTATGTCTATATACGATATTTGAGGGTACCATTTTCACATGAATTTCGACCTAGAATAGTGTTGTGAGACTTAAATGCCAAATTGATTGAGAGGCCAAACCATTACCAAAACACCAAACCTCGTGAAAATCGGATGAGATTTGACCGAGTTATGGGACTGGGAAAATTTGACCTATGTCTATATACGATATTTGAGGGTACCATTTTCACATGAATTTTGACCAAAAATAGTGTTGTCAGACTTAAATGCCAAATTGATTGAGAGGCCAAACCATTAACAAAACACCAAACCTCGTGAAAATCGGATGAGATTTGACCGAGTTATGGGACTGGGAAAATTTGACCTATGTCTATATACGATATTTGAGGGTACCATTTTCACATGAATTTCGACCTAGAATAGTGTTGTGAGACTTAAATGCCAAATTGATTGAGAGGCCAAACCATTACCAAAACACCAAACCTCGTGAAAATCGGATGAGATTTGACCGAGTTATGGGACTGGGAAAATTTGACCTATGTCTATATACGATATTTGAGGGTACCATTTTCACATGAATTTCGACCTAGAATAGTGTTGTGAGACTTAAATGCCAAATTGATTTAGAGGCCAAACCATTAACAAAACACCAAACCTCGTGAAAATCGGATGAGATTTGACCGAGTTATGGGACTGGGAAAATTTGACCTATGTCTATAGACGATATTTGAGGGTACCATTTTCACATGAATTTCGACCTAGAATAGTGTTGTGAGACTTAAATGCCAAATTGATTGAGAGGCCAAACCATGAACAAAACACCAAACCTCGTGAAAATCGGATGAGATTTGACCGAGTTATGGGACTGGGAAATGTTGACATGTCTATATACGATATTGAGGGTACCATTTTCACATAATTTTGACCAAGAATAGTGTTGTCAGATTTAAATGCCAAATTGATTAAGAGGCCAAATCATTACCAAACCACAAAACCTCGTAAAAATCGGATGAGATTTGACCGAGTTATGGGACTGGGAAAATTTGACCTATGTCTCTATACGATATTTGAGGGTACCATTTTCACATGAACTTTGACCAAAAATAATGTTGCCAGATTTAGATGCCAAATTGATTGAGAGGCCAAACCATTAACAAAACACCAAACCTCGTGAAAATCGGATGAGATTTGACCGAGTTATGGGACTGGGAAAATGTTGACCTATGTCTATATACGATATTTGAAGGTACCATTTTCACATGAATTTTGACCAAGAATAGTGTTGTCAGATTTAAATGCCAAATTGATTGAGAGGCCAAACCATTACCAAAACACCAAACCTCGTGAAAATCGGATGAGATTTGACCGAGTTATGGGACTGGGAAAATTTGACCTATGTCTATATACGATATTTGAGGGTACCATTTTCACATGAATTTTGACCAAAAATAGTGTTGTCAGACTTAAATGCCAAATTGATTGAGAGGCCAAACCATTAACAAAACACCAAACCTCGTGAAAATCGGATGAGATTTGACCGAGTTATGGGACTGGGAAATGTTGACCTATGTCC
>NW_026998349.1:0-70000 GCF_035044405.1 Drosophila montana
TTGTATCTGTATCTGTATCTGTATCTGTATCTGTATCTGTATCTGTATCTGTATCTGTATCTGTATCTGTATCTGTATCTGTATCTGTATCTGTATCTGTATCTGTATCTGTATCTGTATCTGTATCTGTATCTGTATCTGTATCTGTATCTGTATCTGTATCTGTATCTGTATCTGTATCTGTATCTGTATCTGTATCTGTATCTGTATCTGTATCTGTATCTGTATCTGTATCTGTATCTGTATCTGTATCTGTATCTGTATCTGTATCTGTATCTGTATCTGTATCTGTATCTGTATCTGTATCTGTATCTGTATCTGTATCTGTATCTGTATCTGTATCTGTATCTGTATCTGTATCTGTATCTGTATCTGTATCTGTATCTGTATCTGTATCTGTATCTGTATCTGTATCTGTATCTGTATCTGTATCTGTATCTGTATCTGTATCTGTATCTGTATCTGTATCTGTATCTGTATCTGTATCTGTATCTGTATCTGTATCTGTATCTGTATCTGTATCTGTATCTGTATCTGTATCTGTATCTGTATCTGTATCTGTATCTGTATCTGTATCTGTATCTGTATCTGTATCTGTATCTGTATCTGTATCTGTATCTGTATCTGTATCTGTATCTGTATCTGTATCTGTATCTGTATCTGTATCTGTATCTGTATCTGTATCTGTATCTGTATCTGTATCTGTATCTGTATCTGTATCTGTATCTGTATCTGTATCTGTATCTGTATCTGTATCTGTATCTGTATCTGTATCTGTATCTGTATCTGTATCTGTATCTGTATCTGTATCTGTATCTGTATCTGTATCTGTATCTGTATCTGTATCTGTATCTGTATCTGTATCTGTATCTGTATCTGTATCTGTATCTGTATCTGTATCTGTATCTGTATCTGTATCTGTATCTGTATCTGTATCTGTATCTGTATCTGTATCTGTATCTGTATCTGTATCTGTATCTGTATCTGTATCTGTATCTGTATCTGTATCTGTATCTGTATCTGTATCTGTATCTGTATCTGTATCTGTATCTGTATCTGTATCTGTATCTGTATCTGTATCTGTATCTGTATCTGTATCTGTATCTGTATCTGTATCTGTATCTGTATCTGTATCTGTATCTGTATCTGTATCTGTATCTGTATCTGTATCTGTATCTGTATCTGTATCTGTATTTGTATCTGTATCTGTATCTGTATCTGTATCTGTATCTGTATCTGTATCTGTATCTGTATCTGTATCTGTATCTGTATCTGTATCTGTATCTGTATCTGTATCTGTATCTGTATCTGTATCTGTATCTGTATCTGTATCTGTATCTGTATCTGTATCTGTATCTGTATCTGTATCTGTATCTGTATCTGTATCTGTATCTGTATCTGTATCTGTATCTGTATCTGTATCTGTATCTGTATCTGTATCTGTATCTGTATCTGTATCTGTATCTGTATCTGTATCTGTATCTGTATCTGTATCTGTATCTGTATCTGTATCTGTATCTGTATCTGTATCTGTATCTGTATCTGTATCTGTATCTGTATCTGTATCTGTATCTGTATCTGTATCTGTATCTGTATCTGTATCTGTATCTGTATCTGTATCTGTATCTGTATCTGTATCTGTATCTGTATCTGTATCTGTATCTGTATCTGTATCTGTATCTGTATCTGTATCTGTATCTGTATCTGTATCTGTATCTGTATCTGTATCTGTATCTGTATCTGTATCTGTATCTGTATCTGTATCTGTATCTGTATCTGTATCTGTATCTGTATCTGTATCTGTATCTGTATCTGTATCTGTATCTGTATCTGTATCTGTATCTGTATCTGTATCTGTATCTGTATCTGTATCTGTATCTGTATCTGTATCTGTATCTGTATCTGTATCTGTATCTGTATCTGTATCTGTATCTGTATCTGTATCTGTATCTGTATCTGTATCTGTATCTGTATCTGTATCTGTATCTGTATCTGTATCTGTATCTGTATCTGTATCTGTATCTGTATCTGTATCTGTATCTGTATCTGTATCTGTATCTGTATCTGTATCTGTATCTGTATCTGTATCTGTATCTGTATCTGTATCTGTATCTGTATCTGTATCTGTATCTGTATCTGTATCTGTATCTGTATCTGTATCTGTATCTGTATCTGTATCTGTATCTGTATCTGTATCTGTATCTGTATCTGTATCTGTATCTGTATCTGTATCTGTATCTGTATCTGTATCTGTATCTGTATCTGTATCTGTATCTGTATCTGTATCTGTATCTGTATCTGTATCTGTATCTGTATCTGTATCTGTATCTGTATCTGTATCTGTATCTGTATCTGTATCTGTATCTGTATCTGTATCTGTATCTGTATCTGTATCTGTATCTGTATCTGTATCTGTATCTGTATCTGTATCTGTATCTGTATCTGTATCTGTATCTGTATCTGTATCTGTATCTGTATCTGTATCTGTATCTGTATCTGTATCTGTATCTGTATCTGTATCTGTATCTGTATCTGTATCTGTATCTGTATCTGTATCTGTATCTGTATCTGTATCTGTATCTGTATCTGTATCTGTATTGTATCTGTATCTGTATCTGTATCTGTATCTGTATCTGTATCTGTATCTGTATCTGTATTGTATCTGTATTGTATCTGTATCTGTATCTGTATCTGTATTGTATCTGTATCTGTATCTGTATTTGTATTGTATTTGTATTGTATTTGTATTGTATTTGTATTTGTATTGTATTTGTATTGTATTGTATTTGTATTGTATTTGTATTGTATTTGTATTTGTATTGTATTTGTATTGTATTTGTATTGTATTTGTATTGTATTGTATTGTATTGTATTTGTATTGTATTTGTATTGTATTTGTATTGTATTGTATTGTATTTGTATTGTATTGTATTTGTATTGTATTTGTATTGTATTTGTATTGTATTTGTATTTGTATTGTATTTGTATTGTATTTGTATTGTATTTGTATTGTATTTGTATTGTATTTGTATTGTATTTGTATTGTATTGTATTGTATTTGTATTGTATCTGTATTGTATTTGTATTGTATTTGTATTGTATTGTATTGTATTGTATTTGTATTGTATCTGTATTGTATTTGTATCTGTATTTGTATCTGTATTTGTATTGTATTGTATCTGTATCTGTATTTGTATTGTATTGTATTTGTATCTGTATTGTATTGTATTGTATCTGTATTGTATCTGTATTGTATCTGTATCTGTATCTGATTGTATCTGTATTGTATCTGTATCTGTATCTGTATCTGTATCTGTATCTGTATCGTATTGTATCTGTATTGTATCTGTATCTGTATCTGTATCTGTATCTGTATCTGTATCTGTATCTGTATTGTATTGTATCTGTATCTGTATCTGTATCTGTATCTGTATCTGTATCTGTATCTGTATCTGTATCTGTATCTGTATCTGTATCTGTATCTGTATCTGTATCTGTATCTGTATCTGTATCTGTATCTGTATCTGTATCTGTATCTGTATCTGTATCTGTATCTGTATCTGTATCTGTATCTGTATCTGTATCTGTATCTGTATCTGTATCTGTATCTGTATCTGTATCTGTATCTGTATCTGTATCTGTATCTGTATCTGTATCTGTATCTGTATCTGTATCTGTATCTGTATCTGTATCTGTATCTGTATCTGTATCTGTATCTGTATCTGTATCTGTATCTGTATCTGTATCTGTATCTGTATCTGTATCTGTATCTGTATCTGTATCTGTATCTGTATCTGTATCTGTATCTGTATCTGTATCTGTATCTGTATCTGTATCTGTATCTGTATCTGTATCTGTATCTGTATCTGTATCTGTATCTGTATCTGTATCTGTATCTGTATCTGTATCTGTATCTGTATCTGTATCTGTATCTGTATCTGTATCTGTATCTGTATCTGTATCTGTATCTGTATCTGTATCTGTATCTGTATCTGTATCTGTATCTGTATCTGTATCTGTATCTGTATCTGTATCTGTATCTGTATCTGTATCTGTATCTGTATCTGTATCTGTATCTGTATCTGTATCTGTATCTGTATCTGTATCTGTATCTGTATCTGTATCTGTATCTGTATCTGTATCTGTATCTGTATCTGTATCTGTATCTGTATCTGTATCTGTATCTGTATCTGTATCTGTATCTGTATCTGTATCTGTATCTGTATCTGTATCTGTATCTGTATCTGTATCTGTATCTGTATCTGTATCTGTATCTGTATCTGTATCTGTATCTGTATCTGTATCTGTATCTGTATCTGTATCTGTATCTGTATCTGTATCTGTATCTGTATCTGTATCTGTATCTGTATCTGTATCTGTATCTGTATCTGTATCTGTATCTGTATCTGTATCTGTATCTGTATCTGTATCTGTATCTGTATCTGTATCTGTATCTGTATCTGTATCTGTATCTGTATCTGTATCTGTATCTGTATCTGTATCTGTATCTGTATCTGTATCTGTATCTGTATCTGTATCTGTATCTGTATCTGTATCTGTATCTGTATCTGTATCTGTATCTGTATCTGTATCTGTATCTGTATCTGTATCTGTATCTGTATCTGTATCTGTATCTGTATCTGTATCTGTATCTGTATCTGTATCTGTATCTGTATCTGTATCTGTATCTGTATCTGTATCTGTATCTGTATCTGTATCTGTATCTGTATCTGTATCTGTATCTGTATCTGTATCTGTATCTGTATCTGTATCTGTATCTGTATCTGTATCTGTATCTGTATCTGTATCTGTATCTGTATCTGTATCTGTATCTGTATCTGTATCTGTATCTGTATCTGTATCTGTATCTGTATCTGTATCTGTATCTGTATCTGTATCTGTATCTGTATCTGTATCTGTATCTGTATCTGTATCTGTATCTGTATCTGTATCTGTATCTGTATCTGTATCTGTATCTGTATCTGTATCTGTATCTGTATCTGTATCTGTATCTGTATCTGTATCTGTATCTGTATCTGTATCTGTATCTGTATCTGTATCTGTATCTGTATCTGTATCTGTATCTGTATCTGTATCTGTATCTGTATCTGTATCTGTATCTGTATCTGTATCTGTATCTGTATCTGTATCTGTATCTGTATCTGTATCTGTATCTGTATCTGTATCTGTATCTGTATCTGTATCTGTATCTGTATCTGTATCTGTATCTGTATCTGTATCTGTATCTGTATCTGTATCTGTATCTTTATCTGTATCTGTATCTGTATCTGTATCTGTATCTGTATCTGTATCTGTATCTGTATCTGTATCTGTATCTGTATCTGTATCTGTATCTGTATCTGTATCTGTATCTGTATCTGTATCTGTATCTGTATCTGTATCTGTATCTTTATCTGTATCTGTATCTGTATCTGTATCTGTATCTGTATCTGTATCTGTATCTGTATCTGTATCTGTACCTGTATCTGTACCTGTGAGATACTTTTGAAACGTGACCTTGCCCGTGGCTGGCTGTACTTAATGCTCACACGATAAATATTATATAAAATTGGATATGATAATTGCCAACGAGTTGTAGCTGCATCTTGCGTGTGGCTCATTTCAATGCGCCCGCATCAGAGTTAATGATCGTTGTTGTTTATCAGTTGCAGCTAAAACAACAACAATAAAAACAACAACAACAACAACTGGCCACAAAGTGCATTGGCTCGAGGCTTGCGGCTGGCGTGCGTTGCGCAAAGTGCGCGACAGATTATAACCAAATGTGAGGAATATATAGAAATAGAATATTATTATTGTTGCGCTAAGTATAATTAAGCAGGCCGGCTTGGGGTTAATGTTATTTTTTCTATTTTAAATATAAATAATAAATAACAAACAAGGTGTAAACAAGATACAGCAGACATTGCCATCAATTGCAACGCCTTATCCCCTTTCCAAAGCTTTAACCTGTTGAGAATTGCAAGCGACAGGCAACGAATAATAGCAAAGCGAGCAAGACAGATCACGTTTTCTTTCATTTGGCAAAAGACAGTTGGTTTTAGTAACCATTTTAGCCTACTTCGGGTAAGATATATCCTGCAGGGACTTGAACCTGATTTAATAGGTATTCTGAGCGATTACTCAATGAATTTTGTACACGCGGCGCACATTTGATATACATACCTTCGCGTATCGCAATTGATATCTTATCTCTCTCTTATCAATGTCGAGTCATTATGCCAGACAAGAAAAAAAAAAGACTGCTCATTGATTAGATTGTCCCGCAGCCAGAAAACATGGCAGAAATGCAGCGAGGAACGAGGCCTATTTAATGATTCACTTAAAATGCCAACTATTTTAATTGCTAGGCTTTAATTAAGTAATCTTCCCTTCACGGTAATTGACCTTAAAACGTGACGTTGGACGTTGTAAAAAACGGTTGGAAAAGTGGCCCTTGGCGCTGATGTCAATGTTGTGGGACGCCGAGCAAGTCAGTTGGCCTAAGACAAAGCAAAGTATATATACATATATCTAACTAGCAATCGTTTAAGTATTGCCCGGACACACCCACACACACACACGCACACACATATATATATACCCTCAATTGGCTGGGGCGACCAACCTCGACCGGCTTGCCTATAAATATATATCCAAACTGTTTATATAGTATATCGTGTATCGAGAGTGAAATTCCATTGCCCATAACACGTGCCTCGGCCCGACTATTGGCATTTGTGACAGCCCCCCCCCCCCCTCTGCCTTCCCCCTCTACATTTGCCCCCCTCCCGGGCATCTATCTGCTGATTTTATCGCTGTGTTTATTTCGTCTCAAATGAGGCAACAATTTAGATTTCATTTCCTCTTAACAGCGTGGAAATCGCTGTGACAAAAGCCTCAAATCTTTTCCCTTTGCTTCGGGGGGGCTGCTTGTTTATAGACTGAACAGACTTAACATGATCTTGCAAATTAAAAAAAAATGAGAGAGAAAATAGATTGGGCCGACAATTGAATACCCTTACCGAAGTGTGCAACTTATTTTGTTATCAATCTTAAAAAGATTTTTTCTATTAAAGATTGCTATACGATATAGGAGCTTGAAGTTGATAAGATTTAGCTCGTATTTAAATAAATAAAATAAAATAATAAATAAATTTAGTTAAGTTATAAAAAGTAATTAAAAAAAAATAAAGTCTAATAATTACACAATTATAATACCCTCTGCAGGGGCAATAAAATGTGTTCCCTTAATGAGAATTATACGCGTTTTCCCAGCATTCAATTATAACAACTTTCAGTTCTCGTTAATGTCACACTTAAGATTCATTTTATTTTGCAACTGTTCCATTTCCAATTTCCATTTCCAGTTGCTGAACATTTTTCAGTTGTTTAACCGTGATTTTAGCTTATTGTTTGTTATTCACGAGAGCTTTGAATATATTTAACAATTGCCAATAGCAAATGCTGTCCCAATAATTGTTGGTCTTTAGGGGGCCCCAATAAATATGTACATATGTATATATATATATGTTGCCGACACAGTTACATGCGTTTTATTGCAAAACTTAGACGTTGCGAGTAATATTTATTTATTTGTTATTTTTTTGGCTGTTTGCATGAGTTTTATATAACATTAGCATAATACGAGGGCAGTTCAAGAAAAAGAAAAACCAATTCGTTGCCTGCACATTAAATATAAATCTACATATAAGTATTTGATCATAAAGTCAAGTTGGTCACACTTCGCTTGAAGAAGATGGCGCCAGGCGACTTAATTCCAATTAGAATATAAGCAACGAAAAACATTGTACAATGTCTGCTTGGGCTGCCCTCGCAATTAAAAGCGCCAACAAAAGAACAGAACAGATTTTGTGCTGTACTCACCCCATTATACAGATAGCCGTTATTCCGATTGATATCCATGTTGTTGATGCGTGCCGCAGGCATATCCGCTATGTTAAGCGCCTCGACGGCGCTGAGATCGATTTGTGGCTTTCGTGACGCGTACGCTGGCGTCGCGCTGCGCAATGGATAGTGGGAGCAGCTCAGCTGCTGCTGCTGCTGCTGCTGCGGTTCCAACTGGTCTGAAGGCTGCTGCGCATCCAATTGGAATGCCAGCTGACGACGTGCAAATAGGGGCGACTCTTTGGCGCTTAGCGTACCCAAAGAGACGGCGCTCAACGGCTGATGCTTGTGCTCCACGGGCCACGTGTCCTTGCAGTAGCTGGTGTGCGCGATATGGCAACGCACGCAGGCACAGCTGCTGCTACTGGTGTTGTTAGTGTTGTTGCTGTTGCTGCTGCTGTTAAGATAACTGAACGACTTGGATTTGGTTTGGACGATGTTCAGTTGCGCCTGGGAGTCGCAGAGGTTGCGGCGTCCGGCAGAGGATGAGACAACGCTGCAGCGAATAACGCCGGTTGCCATGCAGGGGCGTGGTATAAAGGGGGATCTGTGTTATTGCTCTTTAGACTTTGACAAATTGTTGTTGTTTTATCACTCCACTTGTCTCTGTTTGTGTGCGCTAGTCAAGGTCATTCGCACTCGCTTTATCTACATACACATACACACGCATACACACATGCGTTTTCTGTCTCTGTGTGTTTGCTCTGTTTTGTTTAACTTGAGTTATACGGTTTATTCTGCCGTGCGGACTCTAACGGCCCAGCAACATGTGGTTGTCGAAAAATTATATATTGCTTTCTCCCTCTCACTTTGCTCGAACGGTAATTAAAGCGCCTGCACTTGAACTTTCTGCTGCTGCTGTGTTGGCGCGCACTTATCAAAATCGCATTCAATTTTAATGCACAAATTTTTGGTAAGGTTATCTCTCTTTCTGGCACTTCGAGTTTATTGAACTCGCGTTTTGGCTGCAATTGCTGCACTTTTGACCAGCGCCAAATGTCAAGTTAACTAAACAATTGCAAACTGGTTTCGCGCTAAGAAATGGAGCACTAAATTGAGCGCGACAAACATTTAACATTCACAACGCCAGTTGCATAAGACTTTATTGTTATTTTAATTGTTAACGCTGTTGTTGTTTTTGTCGCTCCTTGGCGTTAATTTAATATCACTAAAATGAAATTCACACACGTACAAAAGAGACACGCAAAGAAATGACGCTCGCTTCACTTTACACAAGCAACAAACAGAAAACAAGCGCAGCAGGTCCGCACGCCGTTGCGTTCAATTGTGAACTGAACGCAAAGCTGTGTGGAAAGCTTTACACAAGCGAAACGGTTAGTCGAATAGTCGAAACGGTTATGCGGGTAACCGTTTAGCTGCTGCGCGCCAATTTGTTATTTGAATTTATCGTTAACAGAAAAGAGAAGGGAATATACTAAGCGAAAATGCGAAGTGTGGCAACTCTGAATAAGTTTGAACTTTTACATTAACAGTCTTTGAATTGATGGACAACAAGGATTAGTATTGTGATGTTATAACAATTTATATTCTCAACAGCCATTTGTTAACTTATAATTAGTTTTCATTGTATAGATACAATGCACATTTTCACTGCGAGGTTATCACTGGCGTTTTGCATAAAAGTAGATGCTTGTAATTCTTTCAATCTCCTTTTTTTTTGGCAGATATAGAAATTAAATGTTATTTCTATTACCGCCGATGTCTACTTAAGCTACTTTCTAAATATAACAATGCTTTTGCGCAGGAATATCGTTTCCATAAACGTAAGTTGTACATTAAAGCAGAAGGCCTAAACAATCTACCTAGTTAAGGTTTTATAGTAATTGACAAGACACTTAAATAATATTAACAGGTAATAAATATAAAACAGAAGTAGCTAATAGAAATGTTCGAAATGGAGCTAATGGTCAACATATTCGTCCGATTAAAACAATGTGGTTTGTGCGCGCATAAGACATTTTAGTATTGCTTTTAAAAATCAGCCCCGAAATTTCAGGCTCATTTATCATTGTTAACCGTCAACAGCTCCAGCTGCCGGCGTTTCTTTTGTGCCAACATGAAATGCGAGACATTCTCATAGACCAGGAACGTGATCATGCAGGCGGGCACCACGCGTATCAGGTTCGCCTTGAGACCCTTGTAGAAGCCAATGGCGCCCTCGTATCTGCAATGAGAACGAAGCAAGTGTTGGGTATATATGAGTAAATGCTGACCACGATCTTACCTCCTACTTACAATTGCAATTGACAAATTGACCTGTGTTTCAGTTTAGCAAAGAGATTCTGCACAATTCGAGAGAACTTTACACATACGTATATATAGATATATATATATACTACTTACTTTCGGGCTGAAGGCGAAATAAATAAAGACTCGTGTTGAGGAGGACATGGAAACGCTTGTTTGGTTTCTTGGCATTTTAATGTGTAGATTTCTAGTTACTTTTTTTTTTACTACTTCTTTTTGTTTTGTCTTGAAATTGTTCTGTTTTTCGTTTTTGTTTCACATTTTAAATGTAACTCTAAATGTCACGGTTATTTTTTGAAAAAAAAAAAAACAAATTATGAAGAATCTTTTTGCCAAAACGAAAATTAAGTATATGCCTAACTAGAACATATTTACATTTGCAATTAATTCAAATAAATAATTTAACTAAACTATTAACTAGAGTTGTGCAAATTGTTGAAATTAAATTCCAATATTTATAGCACACACGCTACTTTTCAAGTTTCTTCGAATCATATAGTATACACAAACACATAGTATACATTCTGTCTAACTATGGAATTAGCTTAAAACTAAATATAACTATCGCTTAAATGATAAATGAAAGTAGCAGTAGTTAAAGTATAAGTAAAACTTAAACAATAATACAAATTATGATCCGCTTTGTCATTTGCTGCTGCTGCGTTCCGTATAGATTCATGTTGATATATGTATATGTAGTTTATATTCAATGTTGGTGGTGGCTACTTTCTAGTTTTTAACTAATACTAATACTCGTAACGCTTAGCTGGTCAGCTTCTCCCAAATGAGCATGACCATGCAAATGTTGGGCGTTACGTGGACCAGGTACGGCACGAGTCCCTTATAGAAACCGCGCATGCGTTCGTACCTCCAAGTCTGTTGAATGCAGTCCCAGGTGCCGCTATAGCGATGATGATGATCCTGCAGACGCGCTCGCACCACCTGATATGGGTATGTGGCCGCGGCGGCAATCAGCTTCGATATCGCCGCAAATGCCAGATATTCGCTGGTCGCCTGTGAACATGAGAAAATCAACAATTTAGTCAAGCAGAGGTCCATTAATTAATGTGACTTTTGAACAGCTGCCAAATGGCGCGGGCGTCATCATATGCATATACATATGCATATACGTATATCCATATGGCAACAACTGGCACGCGCGTTTAGATCATGTGATGCCGCCATTCCCGTCTATATATACACACCAGTTTGGTATCGATGGGCAGCTTGCGGTATTCGTTGTAGGCGTTCTTCATCTCCTCGTAGGTCATGAACTGTATGGCGCCGTGGGAGACGCCCAGCATGCCGGGCACAAAGCCTCTGTATAGGCCACGCACGCCCTCCGTCTTGTAGATCTCGGACAGGGCATGCACCATGCCGCGATATTCGGAGCTGCTCGCCGTGTCGCACTGCAGGCACAGGCGCGTCTTCACCACCCAAATGGGATTGGTTAGGAGGAGCGTGAGGGCGCCCGATTCGGCGGCGGCCAGCATGTGCATGGCGGGACCCAGAGACATGGTCGTATTGCCGCCCTGAATGAACGTCTTGATGGTGTTGTAGCTGCGGGGTGAAACAGAGATTAAGAGTTAAACAGGTTCAATTGCGAAAAGATGCGCTTGCAAGTACTTACAACATGAAGTAGAGACCCCACGAGGAGCCGGAGCCCCAGACATTGGGTGTTACGCCCTTGTACAGGCCACGGAAGCCCTCCTGCCGGAATATGGTGGTAAACGCGCTGCCCAATCCACGGTATTGCGGCACCGTCGCTGTGCGTCCATCATTGACTGCAAACGGAAGAAATCAAACGAAGCTCGTAAATGATAAATGTTTACTCAACAGTCTAGACATTAGGCCTTGTATAACTAAAAGCTAGATACGAGACACGCGTCACTTGTGTAAATACTTCCAGCTGAATAGCTAGCATTACCCGGCTTTGACTGGCTCAAGTATTTGCTTTATCAAATTTCAAATCAGTTTTGAGACCGAGACGGTTGGATTAGCTCGTGAAATTTCCAGAAGTATTTAGAATGTGAGTTTGAGGAAGATTGTATCAGTCAGTGAGTCTTTCGATCCGATCGAACAGTTTTGAATCATTCAAAAGTTGGTTTAAGTAGGTTGGGAATGATTCATGCAACAGCTGTTTTGGCTGGTTTTTTTGGCATATCTTTTTGGGGTACTGTACACGCCAGCCCAGTTGTGAATTTCGGGCCCCGGCTAATGGCCGGCAATAACAAGAGCAGCAATAACAACAACAAGTTGTTGTTTTCGCGGCCAACAGAGATAGCGCTAATTGGTCGGGGCAACGGATGTGATAAGAGTCCAATATGGAAACAGGCTGTCCGAGCTGCGCTGCGGTGCTCGTGCGGGCATTAGCATGACAAGACTATAATTGTGTCTATATTTATTTTTATTTATTGGCAAAAACAACTCGCAACTGATCTGCCCTGACAACAGCGAAACGGAGGCTCGTCTCGGTGTCTATTTTTAAAGGTGCACAGATCTCGACTGACCTTCAGCACAGGAGATCAAAACTTGTGGCCAGACATAATCTGTATTATTCTCGTTGCGAAGAAAACAAGGGAAACTTTAAATCGCATTTGATGTAACAAATAATCGTGTGTTTTCTTCCAATAATATTTGGCTAAAAAATTAGTTGTTGACTGAGTATAAATATGTGTATTTGTATAAAATCGGAACAGCTGATGTTGAACTCTGATCGAGCACACGAATATGTTCGCATGTTCGCAGCGATAAACAAAAAAACAAGCGTCGACGCAGTTGCGCACTTGACAACAACTGAAGTTTCGCACTGCCAGCCAGTTTGATGTAGATATAGATACACATACACACACAATCATGTATGTATGTATGTATTTATGTTGATAAATGTTTCAGTGTTGTGTATCAACTGACAGTTGCCGTTAAAAAATGCTCGATGTACAGTCAACAATGTTGGTCACGTGATATCGAGACCAGCGCAGAAATAAGCAGGCGACTGAGTGCAAGCGACGGGTGTGCCAGACTAGTAGATACCCTGCAAACAGCTAGATACTGAAATAAATGGCAAATTGTATGCAGCTAGACTTTATAAGCTACAAGATAGGCTCAAAAAATAGGTGCTAGTAATAAATATTTATCGTTTTTTTGTTCGCTGCGTGTTAGCGATAAATTGACATCAAATTGAGCTATGGTACGAAGAATTGACTCATCTGTTGATCAGATATAAAATTTATGATTTGTTTTCCCCAGTTTTTTACACACATTTGTTAAGAAGAAGAAGTAAGTAATGCTAAAAAGTGCTTGTAATCAATATTTATCGATTTTTAGGGCAACGCTGCGTGTTATCGATAAATTACTAATTGCGCTGCGAAGCTAATAAACCCCTCTGCTGATCAGATTTAATTTATAGCATTTCTTTGCCCCTGTTACACATATTTGCTGAGCAGTAATCTACACTTTATTGCTCAATTTTCTTGAGTACAGGGTATACTAATATTATAAAGATAAAAACGTTTTCGCAAACTTGCTGACGCTTTGATTTTGTTTTTCCCCGAACCCGCGCGCAGATGCGTCATTCAAACACGCAAACCAAATATATTTATATATATTCTGATCGATAGATGCCGTCAGCATATGCTTTTGCCCGCCGTTGGGTCATGGGCTAATTATCTTTTTTTCATAGTAAATTTTCGCATAAACAACTTAATTTGTTATTATTGTTAAGGCTCTTATTCGTTTACATGACATTCAAATCAAATCTGTAAATATTTACCCATTAAATTGGCGCTTTTAAAGACTTTAACTAAGTAGAAAGCGTTCGACGGGCAAAACAAGACTTTTAATATTGATTGTGAAAAAAATCGAAAACAAAAACAAAAAACCTGTTGTTCCTGTTGTTATTGTTATTGTTGAAAAAAAACGAAATATACGGAAATAATAATGTACTCAATTTTTGCGTGCGGGTCCAAACGAGGACAACTACAAATGCACGCTGATATAACTATACATATATATATATATATATATGTATATATATATATAGTTATGTATGTGAACAACAGCTGAATGCTGAGTCATGTTATGACAATTACAGTAAAAACTCTACCAACGAACAGGGTCCTTGGGCGTTCAACTCCTTTAGCCTTTGCTTAATCAATCCCCCGCCTTGAACTGAAAGTGTTCGCCCAAGGCAGCCTTTACTGTATCTAGCAATTTATCGAGCTTTGCACTGTGCCCATAAACTCAATATCTAAATGGAACTCAATAAAATATATGTGCCAAAATTTGTTCAAGGGGGCGTGTCTTTCTAGTCGATTCTACGTGCGCACGAGAATGCAGATAATGCTTATCATTCTGGAGCGTTGATATGCCGAAAATGTAGCATAATCGGTCAGCAGAATTTTTGGAGGACTTTAAAATTGTTTTTCGCAAGCTGTCAACAGGTCAATAAATAAACGTCAAATGCGAAAAACTCAAAAAGTCTAAGAACAACCAGAGGAAATACCCATTGCTCAGCTTAATGTGCAGCTGCTTGTTTATTTGGTCACGATTCGAATTCCAGACTTGTTTTCCGCAACGCACAAAGTTTTCCATGGAAATTTTCAAACGCAATGAGCAGGCGGCAAACACATGATAAGGGTAGGGTAAAAGTAAGAATAAACAACGCAGTCGAATGCAGTGTTGAGCAATAAAAAATAGCTAGTTCTTGGCAGAAATACAGCCAGATTTGATTTGAATTAAAAGAAGTGGCGGTAAATAGCTAAATGCCCTCTGCAAGTTAGCAAATATCCAGAAGTCGCAATGTTAACCGTTTAAAGTGTTCATCAATGCTCTTTTAAATTGCCAGATTTGACGGGAAAAATCTCGAATTGAGCAACACTGACCAAATGCAGCGCAGAGGACGCAATCTACAGACAAGCAGCCGGCTGCGCTGCGGGTCAGTCACGTGCAAGACGATTGGTTCGTTTTGTATATGTCCAAACAGGGTGTTCGGTATTTAACGGTTCTTTGTTGTACTCACCAGCAAAGCGTATTTTGATGAGATCCAATGGGTGCAGGATAAGCGTGGACGCAACGCCGCCAGAGACGCCGGCAACCAGATGCTCATATTTGACATGGGCAAACACATTGAATTTGGGTGGGCTGCTCGCAGGAGCTGCGTTTGCGTTCATCTTTCTTGTGTTGTGCGTTTCACTCGTTCAATTAACAATTATCTCTCTTTCTCTTTTACTCGTAGGTATATATATATATATTTATATGTATATATATGTGTATGTATGTATTGTATTATTTACAATCTTTGGCTTATAGCTGCTTGTTTGATCTATGGAAAATCAGAGAAACTCGTTACACATGGCCGCAATTCGGGTTGAATTTGTCTTGTTGCTAGGCGCTGAGTTTTTTTGTCTGCTGCTGTTGCTGCTGCTGCTGCTAATGTTGCTGTTGTTGTTGCTGCTGCTACTGCGTATACATTTCTGCCTTTGTTTTGTTACCGAGCACATATTTTCTCTCTCTCTCTCTTTTTGGCAAATCAACTGTAGACTATGTTCAGTTCAAGTTTTTTTTTTTTTTTTTGGTTTTTTTCAATTTTCTTACAGCTACTCTGCAGCTTTAGCACAGAAATTGTTTTTGGCTGATGAAATATATTTCAATCTGAAGTGAGACGAACGCGGCTGCTTCGTTTTCATTAAACGATTATTATTTTAAAAGCTGCTTATGTAATGCCTTATGCATTTCTCTTGATGCCACGTTTGGACTGCTGCTTGCTTGTATTATTTCACTATTGCAAAATACACGTGAAGGCGATTAAATAATGCTAGACTTATTCTCTTTTTCTTTTTGAATGCGCGTGCACAATTTAATTTGTGGCTTTTTCTTACGGTGCGCCCTCACTGTGTGCTCAACCGAACGACGAGGAAAACACGAATGATTCGCCCAACAGCCGATGTGGTGCTTTTGTAGTGCCAATGTTTTATATCGATATATCGATAAGTAAAATGTATCAGCAATTCACGTGTTACCGTTTAATGCGAATGGCATTTGAGGGGGTGGCTCAACAAGTAACAGAAATATTTTTTAAATTTAAAAGCTAAACCATTTATTGGGTAAACCAGTCTTTGGACTTTTCAATGAATGCTCTGTCGTCCGCATGAGTTCGTATGTGCGACTTTAGATGAGCGCTCTGAATAAAGGCTTTCGGGCAGTAGTTGCATTTGTAGGGACGTTCGCCCGTGTGCGTGCGAAGATGTTTTTTCAGCTCGCAGCCACGCATGAAGCCCTTCGGACAGTAGGTGCATCGATAAGGACGCAAGCTGGAATGTATGTGCATGTGGGCCGCGTAATTGAGTTTATCTGCAAAGGTTTTCCCGCAGTGATGGCAGGCATGTGGAACAAGCTCCTTCACAGAAGGACCCCCGCTCCTGTGTCCACGGATGTGCGCCGTATAAATTGATTTGTGCGCAAAGCTATTAGGACAATAGGAGCACTTGTAGGGCAGCTTCCCAGTGTGAATCTGTCGATGAATCTGCAGTTCGTAGACACTGTCAAAGGTCCTGGCACAGTGGGCGCAGTGATGGGTTCGCCTTAATTCGATTTGAGCACTGGAAAG
Source organism: Drosophila montana (assembly GCF_035044405.1). Lineage (NCBI taxonomy): Eukaryota > Metazoa > Arthropoda > Insecta > Diptera > Drosophilidae > Drosophila > Drosophila montana. The sequence goes on from NW_026998349.1 coordinate 16,784, forward strand.
TTAAGAATATCACAAAATGTCAGAGCTTTTACAGATTTTACATACCTCTTTACCGATAGCTGTTTCTTCCGCTGAACTTTGATGATATTTTTATGGTCGTCTTCCTCTGGAAGCTCTATTTTGATGGCTCCTATTTCTATCTCGCCACAGACCATATCTGAAAGGACAGCTTCATATTCCTCATGCTGAGCCGGCTCCTGCTTTATGCAAGCTGGGTTCAGCAAGCTTTCCATATTTAAAAATTACATTTGTTCATTAACTGAAACGTTTCTTTTATTTACATGCGCATTGTTTTATTTTTACTGCAACGATTAAGTCTCAGCTGTGTTGTGTCGGCGTTTCAGGTGAATGTCAGATTGGTTTGTTAAGTATATCAATATTTTAGAGATAAATTGATCGATTCTTGCACACAATTTGAACAGTCTGGCCATAAAGTAATGTAAAGTGTGGCCAGTTTTTAACCGCCTTTAATTCAAAATTCAAATTTGCATATAATTTATTCCGTATCAAATTGTAATTTATACACAAAACTATTTGATTGTTACACAACCGTGTTTTTAGCAAAATAGATACAATATCGACAATATTTTGAAAATGATTCGTTGGTTTCCTTTCATTTATTATTACAAAATACAACTTATTATTAGTTAGAACGAGAAAAATGTTGTTTGTTTTTTGTTTGTTGTTTAATGAAAGCGGCGGCGGTATGCGTATGCCTAATCGTTATAAAAGCTATTGTCATGAATATATTGCCTCAATAGGGGGGTAATCAGTTATGTGTGTATATATATATATATAAATATGTATATGTATATGTATAGAAAAGTATGTAAATTGGTAGGATATAGCATTACTTTTAGATGATTGCAATTTAGTCTATACTTTGATTTTTGTTTTTTGTTTGTTAAATTTACAACAATTTCACATTTCTTGCGATACACAAAAACACAGCTCGCGCAAGGACAGACGGACTCATCCACTGCACTGACTTATTGTTTCGATACGATCTTTTGGGCGCGACTTTTAGGTAGTTCGTTAGGTTAACTATATATTTAAATTTTTATTTATTTGCATTCTTTTTTTTGGCAGGATTCTTTTGTGTGTGTGTGTGCTCTGCTGTTTTTTTAACGTTGATCTGTAATCTACGCTCAACTCATTTTGCTCGTAAAAAGACCTAATATTAAATTATATAAAATAAATAATCGAAATCATAATCATAGACGACGACAACTCTCTCATTTAGCGTGTACAAAATATAAACATTTTCCATTTAAGAGAAATTCAAACGATAACGACGAGCTGCTGCTCCCCTCTCTCTCTCTCTCTAGCTTAACCTTTCCTGCTCTCTCTCCCCCTCTCCTTCTCTCTCTCTCGCTGTATATCTGTCGTCTGGTAAGCTAATCCTCGTCGTGGTGTGCATTGTCCGCCGTTGACGCGGCCGCAGCATGATCATTGGCACTTTCACTGGCATGGCTGCTTTCCGCTGCCGCTGCCGCCGCCGATGTCGCAGCCGCCGCTGCTTTGCCGCTGCCGTTTTTGTTGCTATTGCGGGCATCGGTTTCATCGCCGGCGGCGGCGTTCACCTTGGCCTCTAAGGCACGTATGCGATTCTCCTGTTTGACAATGATCGCCTTCAGCTTGCGTATCTCATCCAAAATGTTGCGATGATCCTTCTCCTAAATAAAACAATTTGGATTAATTTATACAAAGGATAGCTGCTGCCTAATCCTTGAACTCACCGAGAATATCGCTGCGGGCGCACCTCCATCGTTGGACTCGTTGTTGTTCGCGGATGAATGATTGCCACTGGCCAGGCCGCCGCCGCCGCCGCCTCGCGATGCAGACGCCTTGTTCAGTATGTTCGCCTTCTTGCTGACGGACAGCGAATTGTTGCCCGACGAGGAGACGTAGCCACCCTGTACAATGGAGACGCGATCCTGATTAGGTTTATTAGAAACACTGTTCATCTCGGCAACAACAAAAAACAAAGAACACAACAACAAGCGCCACGCAGCGTGCGTGTTAGGGCGTGTGTGTAAGCCGTGAACAGGTGCGTGTGCGTGTGTTTGTTTCGAGTTTTTAAATCACGAGTCCTGCATCGAGGCGATCAAATACTCGGTCAAGCGAGCAAAGACTCGAGCTGTTCGAAAAATAAACCGAGTTCGTTTCGGTTGCGTTCGAGCTCGAACATGTTGCCGACTCGAGCGCTTCGAACTTCGTTTGAACGAATGACTCTTAATGATGCAGGCCCCTAGTTTAAAGCGTGGAGTTAGTGCAAACTGACTCTGTGGGTCTGTGTGTGTGTGTGTTGGCTGAGGAAGCTGGCGAGCAGACGAGACGAGACACAAATAAGGGGCAAGCGGCAAGCAACACAAATGGTAGCCACGCGGTAAAAAGCAAACCGAAAGCCATTGGAATACACTTTTTAAACTTGGGCCAACACGCTTTTCCTGTAGATTCCCTGTACGCTCGGCTCAGCAACTGCGGCACCGAGGCAGGTCGCGGGTCGCAGCGCCCGGAAGCGCAGGTATTCCAATTTGTTAAAGGGAGACACAGCGAGAGTCGGAACGGGGTGCACTTACTTTGAGCGAGAAGGTCAACGGATCGGCATCCTTGCCGGCGATCCATTCCTCGGCTGTGATCGCGGCATCTTCGGCCAGTGTGTCCGGATAGAGATCCTCCTGGAAGAGATCGGATTTGCGGGGCACCGTCATCGATATGACCTGACACAGGCCGTTGTTGTTCAGGCGATAGAACTTGGCGATTTCGCAGGTGGTTACATCACAGCCTCGCTTCGGCATCAGCCCGATGCCACGCTGCGGATCTGGCGTCTGAAATGTGTTGATGTAGTGCACAAACGGAGGCTCCGGCGTCACCTGTCCAAGCAGAGATTAGTCTAGTCGAGAGAGAGAGAATTAATTTGTACGTACCTCAAAATAACGAATCACAGAATCGCCCTTGCCGCACAGATAGATCAGATTTGTGTCCGCATCGTAGAGCGGGAACATGACACCGTTCGATGTGTCCAGCTCGACCATGACAATGGGCTCGTTGAGTGCATCCGGGGCGCGCAGCGAATACTGACGCTCCGAGCTGCGATTGAAGCCGGTGGTGAAGATCAGGCCGTGTCGCAGAAAGATGGCGCGCGTCGCCTTTGAGCCCTCGTGGCACATCGCCTCGCTCTCCAGTTCGCCGCTGCGCGGATCATAGATGCGTATCTTTTTGTCCTTGCACGTGGTGACCAGCTTGGAGCCATCCCAGTTGAAGCAGGCGCTGTACACAATATCCGGATGCGAGTCAATGTGCACAAGGATCTCGCCGGTGCCCACATTCCAGATGACAACCTGTAATAAGAGTCCAATTTAATAATTGCCAGTTTGGGTAACCAATTGCCAGTCGATTATTACCTGATTGTCCGAGCCGGCGGTGAGCAGGACGTTGAGCGCCGACGGATGCCACAGCACCAGGCCGACGCGTCGCTGATGGAACACCAGATCGACGACGGGTTCGGTGAGGGTGCGCGACAAGCCGCCGTCGGGTATTTGCCACACCTTGACCACACAATCCTCCGAACCCGAGGCGATCACATTGTCGTTGTGCGGACACCACGCAATGTCCAGCACTGGACCCTTGTGCCCGCCCACCAGCGGATGATCCGCCGCAATGCGTCCAACCTGAAAATGTAGTTCAAGTTATCAAAAATATGCAATTGTAAATAGAATTTAGGAGGCCACCAACTGGCACGGTTACAAATTTAGAACAAATCCCCGCCCAGAATTAGCAGAGGCAAACTGAGGCAGTTGCGTGAAGTTGGCAATTAATGGCAACACGTGCGAAACACCTGTACATACATTTTCCTAGGTGTGCAGCTCTTACATTTCACAGAATTCTTTTTAATTTCTATTTAAGTGAGTGAGGCTTTAGCTTCAATTTGTGATTAATTTGAGGCGTGACTGTACGCATCTACTATAAATAATATATATATATATAAAGAGGGAGAGTAATTATATATATATAGGGATGGCTTTTCGGCTGATTCAGCCTGAAGAAAATGACTTCGTCTGAGCTGCCGTCGAGTTGCCTGGACAAATTATCGATTTTCCTCCAGTTGCAGACTTTAGAAAAAATGCATTTTTAAATAAGTTTTGAGCTGAGTTTCCACCAAAAACTTGATAAATTAGGCTTATGCAAGCGTCTACCTACCAAATATTGGGTCTAGCTCTTAAAATCTACGATATATGCTTAAAAATTGGCAGCTATCGATATCGATATTTATCGATTTACTAACACAAGAGTCTAGACTTAAAATATTGGATATAGCTCTTAAAATCTACGAGATATGCTTTAAAATTTTAGTTGCAGCTATCGATATCGATATTTATCGATTTACGGAGTTATCGTAAATTTGAAATAAATTTAATTGGCCAAGAAAATGACCCTGTCTGAGCTGCCGTCGAGTTGCCTTGACAAATTATCGATTTCCTCCAGTTGCAGACTTTAGAAAAAATGCATTTTTAAATAAGTTTTGAGCTGAGTTTCCACCAAAAACTTGATAAATTAGGCTTATGCAAGCGTCTACCTACCAAATATTGGGTCTAGCTCTTAAAATCTACGATATATGCTTAAAAATTGGCAGCTATCGATATCGATATTTATCGATTTACTAACACAAGAGTCTAGACTCAAAATATTGGATATAGCTCTTAAAATCTACGAGATATGCTTTAAAATTTTAGTTGCAGCTATCGATATCGATATTTATCGATTTACGGAGTTATCGTAAATTTGAAATAAATTTAATTGGCCAAGAAAATGACCCTGTCTGAGCTGCCGTCGAGTTGCCTTGACAAATTATCGATTTCCTCCAGTTGCAGACTTTAGAAAATTTCTGTTTTAAATAACTTCCGAACTCCAAAAACTTGATAATTTAGGCTAATACAAGAGTCTAGACACCAAATATTGGATCTAGCTCTTAAAATCTACGAGATGTGCTCTTAAATTGGCAGCTATCGATATCGATATTTATCGATTTCGTATGAGTTATCGAACATTTGAAATAAATTGAATTGGTGTATGATCAAATTAGAGTCTAAATGCCAAATAAGCTGGCATAAAAGTTTAAAAGCGAATGTACTGCATTTTATACCACCATGGGTTCATAATACAATACGATCTGGCTGATAAAGTCCAGGAAATGGGTTTAATAAATATATGAACTTATTGACGATTTCCCCAATTGATTAAAATTAGATGAGTGCCGAAAAGTTAGGCAGTAAAAAGCAATGCGAGCTAACAGAGGCATATTTATGGGCAAGATTCTATAGCTATAGGAACTTCCTAGAGAATTCCTAGAATTCCTAGCTATATCTAATGATATATGGTAGACACTCCAAATTCGTCATATTTAGGGGCAAGTTTCTATTACAAAAGGAACTTCTTATAGAACTTCTAGCTATATCTTATGATATATGGAAAGCGCGTCCATTTGATGGACACTCCAAATTCCGCATATTTAGGGGAAAGATTCCATTACTATAGGAACTTCCTAGAGAATTTCTAGCTATACCTAATGATATATGGAGAGCGTGTCCATTTGGTAGACACTCCAAATTCAGCTAATCCCATAAGACATTCAAATTTAGAGCGTGTGAAAGCTGCGGCACATAGAAATCGGTAGCTACATATTTGCTTAACTTTCGTGCTTTGCATACGAATTTGGGCCCAATTAGAAGCGACAACACACACATTTGGCCAAGAAGCGTTTTGACCAAATTGGCCGTGTCCACGCCCACGCCTACGCCCCCGCCCACGTCGACAGCTGGGCGGATGTTCGATTTTGGCGCTGCCAAAAAAAAAGTTTGCTTTGTGGAAATTAATAAATTTACCAATTTTCTCAACACTTTTCAAATAAATGGAGGATCATATATATATATCTATGCATATATATATCGAATATTATATTTTTGTAATGCTCAAATTTGTATATATATTTCTTTTTTGTTAAATTTAGACAATTTGATGTGTCATGTTGGCCACGGGCCAAAAAAACAAAGTGCGCCCGAGAATTGAGAGAGAGAGAGAGAGAGGGAGAGAGAGTGAGAGAGAGAGAGAGAGGGAATCATAATGGCAAGATTGGGCTTTATTTAAAGGCGTCGATCATGCAAAAATAACAAAAATAAAATCGAATATTTAATACACTTTTAAGACAAGCTGCCAATATTTTGAATACCCTCTAGAAAATTATGAAAAAAAGCCATTTTCAGCATGGCAACAGGGCCGCAAATGGCCGCCACAAATACCCTATAAATAGCCATAAAGGGGCTCCATTGTGTCTATATAAATATATACGTGACACATGCTCCTATATATATATATATATATATCTAGCATATGGGGATTTCCTATCGAGGAGGATAAGGGTGGGGGTGGGGGGGGTACTCACTTTATTGTGTGGCAATACAATGAACGCGCCGCCGCCGGCCGACTCCACAATGATGGCCAAGAACTTTGGATTGACCGCACAGAATGTGGAGTCCCAGCTGGATTTGGAGACGCGTATATTATCGTAGCATTGCTCCCGTTTTAATGACTGCCCATAGACGTGACGAAATTTTGAGCTGCGCACAACACGAAATGACATCTTCTTCTTGGCTCTGTTTGTTTCTCCTCTGCCTCTCGTCTCTTGCCTCTCTCGTTTTTTTTTTTGGGTTTTTGCTTTGTTTTAAGTATCTCTGCTCCACTATGAGCTTGGCCCGGCTTCGAGTTGAGTTGTCTAAATGATTCGTCTGCTCTTTAATTTAATTGCTGTTGTTGTTGTTGTTGTTTTTCGGGTTTACCTGTAAAGATCAAGATTAGGGGTGGCTTGTTAGTTAGTTAGTTAGTTGGTTTGTTGTACTGTTGAGAGTTGAGACTGAATTGTTTAAGGCCATTCAATTTGTTTCAACCTTTTTTTGACACAATCCTCCAAGCAGTCAAGAGGCGACCAAAAAATATGCCTCAGCTTCTCCCCTTCTCCCTATGCCAGCTACATATATGATCCTTTGGCCTCCTCTTATAATTATTTACTATATGAACCGCTGTTATTAACATACATTTAACATTTAACAGCAAACACAATCAAAATCGCGCTGTTACCAAAATCCTTGCTTCTCTCTAACAGCTGTAAACGCTAACATCATCTGTTATTAGCATTCAATTTACATGTTTGAGCTCTGTTAACTACCAAGCTCTTACTTAAAGCCTGCTTAACCTTTCAAGCTAGTTTATATTCATGTGGCAGCTACATATATCATCCATTTAGCCCCATTTTTTTCACCTTTGGCCTCCTCTTATAATTCTTTAGTATATGAACCGCTGTTATTAACATGCATTTAACAGTTATCACAATCTAAATCGCGCTGTTACCAAAATGCTTGCTTGTATCTAACAGCTGTAAAGGCTAACATCATCTGTTATTAGCATTCAATTTACATGTTTGAGCTCTGTTAACTACCAAGCTCTTACTTAAAGCCTGCTTAACCTTTCAAGCTAGTTTATATTCAGATAATTGGCTAATTCGCAATTGATGGATTCAAATTACATTTGAATCTGCGCCCCCCCCCCCTTAACATTGGCTGGTCCAGCGCCACTGCCGTCAAGTCGTGTCACAACCTCGATTTGTTTAATAAATTTGCATATTACGTCGAACAAACGACAATCAATAAGCAGCTCCGTTTAACTGTGACTTAACCTGATGAAATGTATGCGAAAAAAATATAAATAAATAACAAACAAAACAAAACACAAATCGTTGGCATTGTTTTGTTTGTTTTGCAAATGTTGCATAAACCCAAATGAGAAATACAAATGTTATGACTGCAATTTGATTTTAAAATCGAGACGCTTTTAGAACACTTTCACCCCGGCCACTTTCTACTGGCGCGACAAATGGGACCCGCCGAACAGCCAAACGTGCTAAATTATCAAAATTAATGAGAAACTACAAATACAACAACAACGACAACGAGAACAACCTTTACAGGTAGCTCTCCGAGGCGCTGTTTATATGACATCATAACGCTGAAATAACGAATCGGCTGGCAACACGTGAATTATGGCCGCAAAATCTGACAAACAGAATTACTAAAGAAAAATAAAGCAAATAACTGACAACAAAATCGCACAACTTTAGGTTTTGGGTTGGGCACCTTACCCCCATTTGACACTTACGAATGTGGCCAAAAGACGACGCGAGGCTTTCGTTTTTAATCAGTGAAAAACCCCGAAAAAGAAACAGCAAAAGAAAACGGTCGTTAAATTATTAATATGCTCTTCGCATACCCTAACTGAGGGTATTTTAAATTTGTTGTAACGCTTAGAGGGAGAGTCTAGAATATAGATAAAGCTTTAAAATGTATGTTAACATTTCTGAACTCTAATTTAGATATCTTGAGACAGCTTTGCATAGATCTGTCTTTCTTTCTATAGGCAGGGCTTATTTCACAGCAGACCAGATCGGACTACTATATCTAATAGCTGCCATGAAAATCGAATCAAATGTTAAAACAACTTTTTGTTTCTTAAATATAACCAAAGTATGTCCAACAGTTACTATCTTTTTTGAGCTCCAATAACTGACGACTTAACAAAAAGCTAAAATCAAGTTCTTATAAGAACACTTTTCAGCTTTTCGAATTAAGAAACTACGAACTCTATTTCCTTAAAAAACTCATCAACATTGGACTGCGTTACATATTTCCTATAGAAACAATCAGTGAAAAGTGAGTTTTCTTTTTCAAAATGTGCGCAAAATGTTATTAACATAACTCTTACATAACTCGCATAGTCTATCTAACAACATGTATTTTGTTGCATGCAAACTATGTTAAGTAAAGGTATTTAGCATTCGGCACTTTTAAGATAACAATTCTTTCTTTTTCTCAACTTTTTTTTTAGTCGTAAATATGATATTTATGTAGTAATATGCTGTGGGGCACAATGAATTTGTCATTGACCTGCTAAAAATCATAAACATGCACATATAAATATATTTAAGTATTTATTTTCTTTTCGCTGCAAGGTAACACTCTGTCGTGCGTGTGTGTGTGTGTGCGTGTGTGTGTGCGTGTGGGTGTGTTTCAGTTCGAGTCATTATCGTTGATATAGTTTATCAGCTACAGAAATGCCTAAAACACAAACTAATATTATGGCACTCAAAAAAGAACTCTTGAAATTGCCATAGATATAGATATATGTATGTACATATTATATATATATATATGGATCGATGCCTAAAAACCAACACATGTGCATAATATATATGCATTCACAAGTGTGTGTGTGTGAGTTTTTGTTTGTGTGTGTGTGTTATTTATGGTGTTTATATGCCTCAAGAACACCTTCGCTAGAGAATTTTTAATACATTTCACAGCTGCTGAAGGTCAAAACTTATTAATAGAAAATTCAATCATCTTGCTTAAAATTCAATTTTCATATAAACACACACACACACACACACAGACACACTCGCTGGCACACCCATAGTGCGCTGTAATTTGTGTGTTTAATGTCTTTATTTATTCGCTATTTATTTTTGGTATTTTTTTTTTTTTTTTCTGCTTCTCATCTTTGGCATTTTGACCAATTTTATTGAGGCAACACAATTGCAAATTGCAAATGTTGAGAAATTTTGACATTCCCCCCACTGTGCCTGCCCCCCCTTCCCGTACATTCCTTCAACTATCGATAAAGTTTACATATGTATATGTATTTATGCATATATAACGGAAGTTGATACAAATAACAGTCATGCGGGTATGGTGCGGGTGCGGGTGGCTCTGATCCGAGTCAGCAACTGTATAACAGTGGGTGCAAATAGTCTACTTAAACTACAATATATCTTAAATAAATAGTTTGTCATAGTTAAAGTTACGATAAGATAAGCTCGAGGGTCAATAAATATAAAAATGTGTTGCAACTTCATAATTGAAGACAAATAAATACATTTATATAACAAATTATTATCACCAAGGTAAAGAAATCATAAAACCAGCTAACAATAATCAACAATTTTGTTATATTTGGTACAAAGTTTAAGAATTTTGTATGCCAGTCAGGGTATTCCTTCAAAGAATTGACTTGTTAGTTAGGAAGTTGAGGGTTCGTTCTGCAGGCTAGTGTATAAAGGTACCTTATATGTTAATAAGTTGTTTAAGCCATAAACCAAAGTGGATAAAGCAATTAAAATGATTTGAGCTGATAGTTTATAACCTAATTTGGCACTTACACAAAGATATTGAACAATAAACTGCGATTCAAGCCCAGTTTAGCTATCTGAGGAGGAACTTCTTGAAACTAACAAAACAAGAAGCTGTGCATGATGCAGAGCGTAAGAATGTGCTGGGCAACTAACTGATGGCACGCACTGTTGTGTGCTGGCTTCATTATGACAGCTTCCAGAGCCCATTTCTCATTACGATGCAGCGCTGATCGGTTCATCAGTTGATGATTGCAACGCGCCAGCGACGATGCTGACGTTGACGTCGGCGTCGTCGTCGACGTCGTCGTCGACTGGCCACAAATTGACTTAATGCTTGATTGCAAATCTTAACGCTTTGTCGAAACGTTCAGCGGCCAATTCTAATTGCTAACAACATTTGCTGCTGTGTTTACTGCGCCGTTTGGCGGCGTGACTAAAAAACCAAAGCGCACCCCGTTGACTAACTGGTGTGGCACTAGGAGACTGGAAGGGAGAGAGAGAGGGGGGGGGGGGGGGGCTGTTCCTTACAGTCACAGTTCCAGTCGTCAATTAAGCGTTGTTGTAATTTTTCACTATGCAATGCAATCGAGTGTAAGAAACGAACACAAAAACTGACAAACGAAGCGGTCAATGAATGGAGTGGCAAGTGGCAGGGGGCAGGGGGCAAAGGGGCGCCGCTCCAATTGGCTGCTGCTCTATGCAGCACAATGCTAATGCGGCCCGTTATAAGCCCCCAACTGTCCAACATCTAATTAGATGACAACGGGCGGTGTGAATGTGTCATGAGCAACACATCAATAACAATTGCAATAACAATAACAATAACAATACAATATGCATTTGCTACACAGTACAAAATTTGAGTAAAAGTTACTTTAAACGGATTTAAACCAGGGATCAAAGCTGCGCAGGCTCTAAGTCTGCAGTAAGGTCAGCTTAAAAGAGAGCAAATGCAAATTGAGAGCGACAGAGAGAGAGAGAGAGAGAGTAGGCATTGAAATTGTGAATGCAACGATTTTAGGTGCAATTTTATATCGAATAAAATACTAAAAAGATTTTTTACGCAGCATTTTTTGCTGTGTAGTGTTATATACTATGGTGTATATGGATTTGTGTGTGTGTAGGTGGGGAATGAATCATTGATGCCAGACGCGCCTGCCTGATAAGCATCTGTAGCTGCAAGTGCACGCTTATCAGGCAGCGAGCATCGATGGAAACTTTCGCTTGCGTATTGTGAATGCAACTGCAGCTGTTCGTGGTGCAGCACTTGATGATGTCATTAGGCATTACTATAATTGCCAATGACATGCAACAACAACAACAGCAACAACAGCAAAAACATCGTCATCGTGATTGGACTTGCTTGTTGTACTTAAGTTCATCAAACTGTTGCTGCTGCTGCTGTTGCCTGTGCGATTAACTTAATCTTGACAAAAAGCGCGCAAGTGTCTGCCCTGCCACAAACGTTTGACAGCGCTAGAGATGAGCGCGTGCTTTGGGTACTTTAACTGGCAATACAAAATACTCAAATTGGTATTTATACCCAATTAGTAGATCTTAGCCTAAACTAATAAAACTTCTAATGGTCACACTGCTGAAGTTAACAGTTAATTATTTACGTATTGTACATGAATATATTATTTTCTATTCGTGCGTATTCGTGCCAACGCAAAAATCACGATACGCATACAATTCAAATAACATGCAACTACAAACACGACAGCAGGGAGTGCGAAGAGGGGGCTTGGTGGGTGTCGGTGTCGCCGCCGAGTGAAAGTGGAACTCGGCTGCTAAATTTAACTATGCATTGCTTGTTGTTGCTGTTGTTGTTGTTGCTGCTGTCTTAATTGCACGACGCTTCTCCGTTTCGCGTCTACTTGTTGCTATTTCTGCCGCATTTGCGCTTAGTCAGACTGGCGGCATTTGTTGTTGCTGTTGCTTTTTTGGACACTGCACAGTGGGCAATTTGGGCTGTTTTTCTGACAAAAAGTCTTTTATCCAAAAGTAACAATCATTTCTTGTTTCTCTTTCGAGTTTGATATGTCTGGCAGAAGAAATCTTCATACTAGAAACAGACGACTCGGCCTGAAAAGTGCGCCTTGGTAGGTTTTTGATTTATGCCACGAAAAGTGTCCAATTTGGCCCATAGTACACAGACACTTAATTTGCATACATATTTGCACACACACACATACACACACGCATATACTGCAAGCGTTTTTCATTTATATTTTGTCACTAATTGGTGTTTGCTGCGTTTCTTGCTTTTTTCGCCGCCGTTGCTTAACCCATTTTTGGACAACCCCTGACAGCAACAACAACAACAGCAGCAGCAGCAGCAGCAACGCGACAACGACAACATCTATGCGTGGGGGGCGTGCTCGCACGCGCTCTTACACTTTCTAAGAGAGCGCCACAGACGCAAACGCAGACGCAGACGTGCGCCGCTGGAGGTCGTTTGTTTTTCACACTTGTTTCACACACACACACACACACGCGCGCTTACGCACGCATACAGAAAGCGAAAGAGACTGCCTGTGTTTCTGCTGGAAATGTGTAATTCTACGCTTTGGCCAACTTGAAGCCACGTTTCTTGCCAATTGCCACAATATTTCAATTACGGCTTATCGCTTGCGCCCACAGCTTAAAACAACTAAAAGTGCTCTAGGCGGGAGTGCGCCATTAGCGGATACCCTGTAACCCGATCAACTCGAAATTTAATAAATACTAAAATTATTAAATGAGATCTATTACGGGATGCTGATTAATATTTATGTTATATATATGCAGACAACGCTTATGCCCTCTTTGCACACATTCTTATTTGGTACAGGGTATAAATAGTTGACCAAACTGAGCGCACGCATTGAGACACCCCCGCGCGGCAATTGCTTTTCAATGTGGCATTTCGACTTGTTGCTTCCAGAGCAACAATTTGGCGCTCTCCCACCGCCAGCCACCACAACTGCCGCCGCTCTCACTCTTTGGCCAGAACATTATAAACAAGCTAGCCGGAAAATGTGAGCGCAAAGAGCGGGCAGCAGCAGCAGCAGCAAAACACACACGAAAATTACAGCTAAAGGCAAAAGAATAAAAAACAATTAATTTAAATGTGTGTATTTGTGTGAGTGTGTGTGGCGAGAAACGCAGAAATCTTTTCCTTGCTTGCTTTCGTTTTGTTTGCTTTTCTTTCATTTTGCAACATTTTTCGGCGTTCGGTCTTTTTGTTGTTGCTCTGTCCAAGACGCTTCTCATTTTTATTCCCTTTTTTGGAGTGTTGCGACTCATATAACACTGTGTGGGAGCGGGAGCGCATGTGGCAACATTTTATAGCTGCACTCTTCACATGCATTGCGCTCACCACTGAACACGCATACGTACACAAGTGCGCGGGCAACACACACACTCATAGACACACACACACAAACACAATTGTCGCACTTATTTTATTTGCCGTGATTTTGAATGATTTTGTAATACGCGCGTTCATTTTTTAAATATAAGTTTATTAGTAAATTACTTTAATAATATTAATAAATCCAATCAAATGGCTGCCACTTGACGTTTGGTTGTAAAAATGCCACAATGATTCATTGACATTTGTATCGAAATGCCAAAGTTGCCGCAACAGAAATACACAAATAATATCCACATAAATTAACACTCACTTTATTTTAGCATTTACGCTGGGGCATGTGCACTTGATTTTTATTGAGTATGGGAAATTTTTGAAAATTTGCACTATGTTGTTGTGAACTGTTTCAGAATTTGCGGTTACGAGAAGACGAAACGTAGCAAAACGCCGACGAGCGAGACGAGAGAAAACAAAACTGAACAACCAAGCAGTGTGACCGAACTGAGCAGAGTGAAATAATAACACAACAGCTGGGTTGTCAACTTGTCGTAAAATATGCTAAATCCTGAATTGATGGTATGCCTTATTTTGCTGTTGGTCACCCTAACGACTTAATACGAGGCTTTTCTTAAACTTAGTTTAAATATTATGGTGTTAACGGGAATTAAACTCAATTTGAAAAACATTTGAATTGTTTGTAGCCTCTTTTTGTTCAACAGTCGCTTTCTCATTCACTGTCAGCAATCTTAAGAGCTCTGCCAGCGGATATTCAAACAGCAGCGCCGCAAAGAATGCAACAATTTGCGTGAGGACAAAAACCAGCAGCACATTTCCAAACTGAGAATAAATAAGTTAATTATATGTTATTTATTAATTATTAAAAACTCACCAAATAGAAGCTGTTGACATAGATGGGCTGCCGAAAGTAGCCCGCAACCAGGCGCAGCACAAAGACGTGCCAGAGAAAAGCCTGAAAGGAAATGCGCGCCAAAGGTCGGAAAATGGGCAGCGAACAAAATTCGTAGGCAAGCCCTGAAAAACAAAATTATGAAAAGCTCAATCTATGATTTAGGCCAAACACTTACAGCCCACTTTAGAGCACATGCAGCTAACGAAAGCCGCACAAATCAGAATCCACAGATTCTTGTAGATGCCGGCATATAAAGCCAGCCAGACGGATGGCTTCTCGAAGTCGTGCCTGATAAATATGTAGCCCGAGCAGAGGATCAGCAGAGCTGCCGGCACCAGCAGCCACATGCCCAGCTCCAGCTGCCATTTGACCTTGTAGCTGCCTGAATCTGGCCTGGAGCGCTGCTTGAGATAGAGATGACCGCAAAGAAAGCCCATAAAATAGCCGCCCAGATTGGTATAAAAGGGCGGATATATCTGGTAAAAGGTCGCCGCATTGCGAAAGTACAAATATCGATAGGTTCTGTGGAGAAAAAAACAACATACATAGAGTGGAGGAGTTAAAGCTGTTGAGAAGACTTACTCCGGCCTCATGTGATAGACGGCGTCCAGCTTGAGGTAATAGGTCAAGAGTGCGGGCACAGCAAATATCGAGATTGTCAGCAATATATAGATAAATCTGGTCAGTCCGGGATGCCTGCAAGAAGGCATTAACAGTTGCTCAGCCAATATATTATCTAGATAACTCACTTCTTAGTCAAGATGATGACAATCAGAAAGAGCTCGAAGAGCTGCATATCTGCGGCCATATACCAGGTCTGTTGGGCACACTGCAAAAAAAAAACTACACTCAGAGAAAATCTTCTTAACTTCAGCATGGCTCCTACTTAAGTTAAAGGTAGACCACAAGGTTAAGAAATTAGAAAAGCCTGGAATTAAGATCAAAACAAAAAGCAAGCACAAATTTGCTTAGATTTGGGGTTAAATCTAAAAGGTAGCGTATCTACTGGTCGAGTTTAGACCTAAGTACCTAAACTCTCCTGCAGGTCTTGATTTGGGTAGGGTATCTACTAGTCGTATCTATAGCTAATAGCATACTCTCCTGCAGGTCTTGACTAGGGTAGGGTATCTACTAGTCGTGTCTATAGCTAAGTATCTACACTCTCCTGCAGGTCTTGATTGGGGTAGGGTATCTACTAGTCGAGTCTAGACCTAAGTACCTAAACTCTCCTGCAGGTCTTGATTAGGGTAGGGTATCTGCCAGTGGTTATCCTCCTGCAGGTCTTGATTTGGTAGTGTATTTGCTAGTCGTGTCTCTCGTGCAAGTCTTTTTTAGGGTAGGTTATCTGCTAGTCGTGTCTGTAGCTAAGTACCTAGATTCTCCTGCAGGTCTTGACTAGGGTAGGGTATCTGCTAGTCGTGTCTATAGCTACCTACACTCTCCTGCAGGTCTTGATTGGGGTAGGGTATCTACTAGTCGTGTCTATAGCTAGCTTTCTACACTCTCCTGCAGGTCTTGATTTGGGTAGGATATTTGCTAGTCGTGTCTATAGCTAAGTACCTACACTCTCCTGCAGGTCTTGATTGGGGTAGGGTATCTGCTCGTCGTGTCTCTCCTGCATTTCTTCATTTGGGTAGGGTATCTGCTAGTCGTGTCTATAGCTAAGTACCTACACTCTCCTGCAGCATATAGTTGTTGATGAATATGATATTCTTCCACCAGCTCTCGCGGCAAAATATCCTTTCCGCCTCGGTCAGATGCCGCCAGAAGGGTCCATCGCCAAGTCTGCTCAGGATGCTGCCGTTGAAGACAATGATCAAGGACAGCGACGGCAGCATCCTTAAATATCTGCTGAGAAAGACACTGAAGTAGGCCCGGATGCAGTCGAAAGTGCTCGAGCTGCTGCTGATCCACTTTCGCTCCGTAAAGTTGATGTAGAGCAGAAAGGCGCTCATCACAAAAAAGATTTGGATGAAGACGTTGCCGTTCTGGAATATCGAGGCCTCGAATCTGTAAAGGAACTGCTCGAAGAACTCGGGATTCTGCAGCTGCACGGACATGAAGATCATCAGAGTGTGTCCCAGCACGACGACAAAGACCCCAATCACACGGAACGCGTCAAAGAAACGCAAATCCTTGCCGCAGACGCTGCTCGAGGGCAGCACGAGGCGATAATAGTTGCGGCACAGCGAAAAGGAGCACCAATATCTCTCAGCTGTTGGGATTCGGATGGGAACTTAATGCGGACCAACTGTTGGATGCCACATACCACGTGTCCTTAGGCGCTGCTGATAGAAGAGATTGCCACGCGCCGTGGCGGGCAGCGGCTGCTGCCGCTTCAGTCGAAAGTCGTAGAAGGAGGAGAACATGGTGCACAGCAGGAGCAGAGCGAGCAGCACATATACGGTCAGGTCCAGTGCATCTTAAGGGAGCAGCAGCACATGAAGGTGAAGAGTAGGTAAGAGTAAGAGTAAGAGCAGTGAGAGAATTGGAGAGAGAGAGAGAGAGAAAGAGAAAGGGAGAGACAGAGAGGGGGGGCGAAAGTGGAAGGGAGTAATAGAGAGAGAGAGAGTAAGTTACACAACTTTATAACACTTATATCCACAGCACGCTAGTCTAACTTGCATTAATGAGAATCGCATAGAAGGGCGAACATACGTTTTGTGACTCATTCGCAGCGCAGAGAGTATATTATAGTGAAACGAAGCGCAGGAATGAAGTTTACACAACTTTTTAAACGAAGACTTATCATAGCACGGAAGTCCGCTTGTATCACTTGATTGCATGAGAATCGCATAGAAAGGCGATAATATGTTTCTTGCGTTATTTGCCAATAAGGCATAAATTATAGTGAAACTAAGCGCAGAGATAAAGTTTTCATAAAAGAACACTAATAGGAACAGAATGAAAGCGCGCTTGTCCCACTTGATTTTATGACAATCGCATGTAAGGGCGATAATATCGGTAATTATTTTGAGCAAATTATAGAGAGCCTAAGTGCAGATAATGTCAACACAAGTCTATAAAATCAAAATTATAATCCCAGAATGAAAGCCGGCTTGTCTCACTTGATTGCATGAGAATCGCATAGAAAGGCGATAATATGTTTCTTGCCTCATTTGCCAATAAGGCATAAATTATAGTGAAACTAAGCGCAGAGATAAATTGTACGTGAAAGAACGCTTATAGGAACAGCATGAAAGCGCGCTTGTCCCACTTGATTTCATGAGAAGCGCATAGAAGGGCGCCTTTTTCAATTGCCGCGCAAGGTGTTTACGTTAATACCGGGGTTATTTCTCTCGAAACGAGGCCAGGAAAACCTTTGAAGTTTTCACGAAAACTGTTTTATTTTTATTTACCATGTTCCAGTGGCTCATCAGCCCGTTCGCAGTACTCGATGCTGCTGCGCAGCCGCAATTGATATTTGCGTGCAAACTCCTTGTTGAGGCAGCTGTTGACCAGATGATCGTAACGCAGTCGCTCATCGGAGTCTCTCTTGTGCACCCGCGCATAGTAGCTGCTTAGCTGGCAGAGTGAGGCAGACTTAAGCCCAATCTTGGCTTAACGAACTGAAAGTACAACTTACCTCCGTGTCCGTCACGCGGCCCTCGTACAGCTGCTGTATCTGAAACCTGCTGAGAGTGTGCAGCTCGCGCCTGCAGCGCTCCAGGCAGACGCCGACAAACAGATGATCGTGCATAAAGCGATGCTTCTCGTCCCGGGACAGCAGCTCGATCTGCTGCCAGAGCGCGGAGCTGGCATTGGGCACCAGCTCCGCGTAGACCAGGCAGTAGATGCTGGGCGCCTGCTGCTCCACGCACAGATCGTAGTCGTCCAGCTGGTGCATGGGCGGCATTTGCTTGTAGAGCGTCACTGAGAAGCCGGGATCGGAATCGGAATCGGGATCGGGATTAGGTATAACTAAATCAGCTCTCGGCAGCTGCTCGACTCACAATTAAATCGCGCATACGTCACGTTGGCCCAGCCAGAACGAGAACGAAGCGTGAGCAGCAGCAGCAGGAAAACAAAATTTAGCGACTGCATCTTGACTTGCGTTTAAAGATCTACTGTCGCATTTTGTGTGTACATTTGCACTTTATTAAATCGCGGAGTTGCGTGCCAGAAGGCGGCGCTTCAATGGTTTTAGTAAATGCATTTTCGATAAGGTCGCGACGAATCAATCAAAATGCGATATCACATAAGTCTAGAGTTCGGGAGTTGTGTAATCGTCAAATGTTTAAACTTTGTCATTAGGTAAAGCTATTTCACAGCACAAATTTATTTATATAAATAGCAGGCAATTTTTATTCAAAGTAAAAATTGAAATCAGTGTTTCGCCCATTTTCCACACAGGCAGGTGGAATTGTATGAAGTCCGCTTGAAATTAATTTTTAAAAGGAACGTTACAAAATCAGATTATACTTTTCACATACATCACAAAAGCTAAGTACCTTGTTATATTAAGCTTTATAGCTCTTACGGTTTAAGCATTGCGATTGACATCAATCAATCAATCAGAACAATTCATATATTTTCGACACATGTGGAAGGAATTTCACAAAACTCTGTCTAAGTTTTCACTTACATCATAAAAGCTAACAACTGTAAAAAATGTAGCTTGATCATCCATCAATCAATCAATCAGTCAATCAGAACAAACAGTTCAATAAACCTTACGCAAATTGAAATCTCTATTTGAAGGAGCTTGAAAATACATTTAAAATATAGA
Source organism: Drosophila montana (assembly GCF_035044405.1). NCBI lineage: Eukaryota > Metazoa > Arthropoda > Insecta > Diptera > Drosophilidae > Drosophila > Drosophila montana. Next base: position 36,015 of record NW_026998349.1, read on the forward strand.
AAAGAACTTCGAATTATGTTTGAAGCGGATTGGCAAACATATCAAAAATGTTCAGACAAAAGATTTTCATCAATTTTCCACACATGCGGAAAGAATTTTCCAATAACACCGTCTTAGTTTTAATTAACAACCTTAAAGCTAACAACTGTCCAAAATTTAGCTTCGTAAATCTTAACGTTTAGCCAGGGCATTGATCATCAATCAATCAATCAATCAATCAGAACAAATAGCTTAATGTTTATTGATTTAAAGTAAGTTTATTTCATTTAAATGTTGCTTGACTTAAAATTAATTGTCACATTTCAGCCCAAATGTTTGCCGGCAAAGAGCAGCAGATCGCTCTGGGACTTGATAAAGTAGGCAAACGGATGTGTGGCAAGGAATTTCTTACGCCGGAATGCCAATACGGGCATGATGCGAAAAACTGTGGACAAGCCATAAAATGCCATCAAATATATATCTTTATATACATATATTTTTTTTTTTATTATTATACACCTAACATGCTGGATTAGTAGAAAAAAGATTTTTAGTACAATAAATTGTCAGCGCGTGCAGTCTTTAAAGAATGTTGTTTCTATTTTTGTGGCCCGCATAGTTCGGGGGCGCTTTAAACTCTCAAGAGCTTGCCGGCAAAGAGCACCGCGCCCTGCCTATTAACTATGTAATAAATAAATGGATGCTCGGCATGGAAACGTATCGGCTCCGGCTGGAACATGGGCATCGATGCAAAGCACATGACCATAGCTAAAAAAAAAAACAAAACAAACAATGGAAGACAAGAACGCAACAAACACGATTAAAAATAGTCCAAAATGATGGGAGACAAAGTTAGACCACAATAATGAAATGATCATGAGAAAGAAACAACACAAGATGAAGTTTTTTTTTATAGATTTGCATAGTTGTAATCCCATGTTAAAATAATATAGTTTTTATGGCATGTCTTTAAACTGTTGCAATTTGCCGGCAAAGAGCGTCGCATTCTGTTGATTGTTAATAAAATATAGGAATGGATGGACTGCAGCAAAATGGATGGGCTCCGGCTCAGCCATCAGCGAATCACAGTACATGAGCATGGCTAAAGGATTGGGAGACAATGCAGATTATTAGAAATGCGCCAGGAACAGGGATTGAATAATGAATAAATGAGAAGCAGTTGATGCAAGAGAAGGTCAGACAAAGCCAGAAATACTCTTTTGCTGGAGAAGGAATATTAATATAAGAAAGTAAATTCTGTAAACAAGTAATTTCTGCCTAATGAAGCTGATTCATTCTTATTAAAAAGAAGAAATATTTAAGAATGAAAATACATTTAAGAATAAAAGAAATCATATTCCTATTTAAAAGAGCTTGCTTTCCTAGTGCAATGAGCAATGAGTAATGACTAATGACTAATGAGCAATGACTGATGACTGATGACTAATGACTAATGACTAATGACTAATGACTAATGACTAATGAGTAAATGTGTAATGGAAGAAAGAAAGAACTCTTTTAATTGAAAGATCAAATGTGATTGCTCCCAAATTGACGCTTGAGCTAATGATTAAAGGGCGGGTACTTCAAATATAGATCTAATTTATGACAAAGCCATAACGCCCATTGTCCAGCTAACATGATTCATTAGCTTTAATCTCAATTGGTTTTTTCTGGAACTTTATTGTAAAAATATCGTGAAAATAGTTTTTTCAAGTTAGTGCAAAGTTAAATTTAAATTTTGTGCTGTTAGATAAGAAAATATAATTAGTTGTTATCAATTTTCAAAACTGTTGCAATTTGCCAACAAAGAGCGTCGCATTCTGTTCATTGACAATATAATAGAGAAACGGACGATCTGCCTCAAAGTAGCTGGGCTCCGGCTCAATTAATAGCATTTCACAGCTTACGACCATGGCTGAGGGGAATGAAAGACAAACACAGATGATTAGAGATGAGCTGAACTTGAATTAAGTTAGTTACAGATGAAATGTTTTTTAAACAAAGCTAAAGAGCAGAGAAAACCAAAAACCGAGCTAAGCTAGAAGGAATTGCTTTAAGCTATTTAATGTAAATCTATACTCTGTATTCTTATAAAGGGTTAATAGGATTAATTAAAATGTTCAATCCAACCAAACGACACATAAATACTTATACTAAAAGCTGCCTTTTATTGCTTATAAGAAAGAATACCCGTAAGATGTGTGCTAAAGCTCGTCGTGTGCCCCGCCGGATGCCGCCTCGAGCCGGACAACGGCGCCCATGAAGAGCGGCAGATGCTGCTCATGGGCCAGGACATAGATGAATGGATGATCGGCATGGAACTGGAGCGGCTGCTCGAGCGATATGAGGCTCCGTTTCTTGCGCACAACGGCGGCTAACAATGACAAACAGAGAAACCGAGAGAGAGAGAGAGAGAGAGAGACAAATTGTACAACAAGGACAACAATAAATATGGCATGCACCGCAATGATGATAATGGATGATTCCCTTGGAGAAATGGAGACGGCGCTTACCCGTGGCTGCAGCCGCCTCGGTGCCCAGCTCGTTGACATCGATGAAGGCCTTGTGTATAATCGCGGACACCTTCAGCGACTCCGGACTCTTCAGCATCTTGGAGAAGTTGGCCTTGTCGGAGAACAGCCGCGACATGCCCAGCTGGAAGAGATTTGGGTTTGTTTAGGTCAAAAGTCTTTTAGAGGCAACCGAACTCGACTTACCTGCTGGAAGGCGGGCGTCAGCTCCACCTGAAACTCGGCCTTGAACTTGGGCAGCTTGACCACCACCTGGCTGCTGTGCAGCTGATCCGTGATCTGTGCGAGTGGCGTGGTGCGCAGCTTCTCCTCCAGCTGTGCTAGGCCCGTTTTGCTGTTGGGCAACACAATCAGCATGGACAGATCCGAGTCCTTGTAGGGCAGCTCCAGCGCAGCGGCATCTAGATCGGGCAGGCTGGCATAGCGGAAGCGTTCCTTTAGATTCATCATGGGCACATCGACGCCATCGACTTCGTTCAAATGGAAGCGTTCGTTGCGGGTCGCATGCACCGGAAACTGATGCACCCAGTTGCCCTTGAAGTGTATCGCATTGATCAGCACCAGACGCGTCTGTGCGTCCAAGAGACTGGCCGGCACGAGATCCTTGATCAAACTGTTCGTCTGCTGCTCCACCCAGGAATTGATGGTGCCCGCCGCCTGCGCATTGCGCGCAAAGTCCACATTCTCGGCGGCCGAGAGAAACTGTTTGGCGAGCAGTGAATTGAATTCGTCGGCCAGCTCGTAGTCCTTCATCACGTAGATCTTGTTGGCAATGCGCAGAATGGAGCTCTTCTCGTACGCCGCGAGCACCTGATGAAAGCTCTCGGCTATTTTGCTGACATCGCTGGACACCAATCCGAGGCCACGGTCCAGCTCGTCGGCGGTCTCGCCGACGGCGCCCAGGCGGGCCATTGCCGCGCAGGTCTGTATGGAGAACGGCGAGAAGACGACGTTCGTGTTGGGCTTCAGTGCGATCAGTTTGCCGTACATATTCACGGAGAAGTTGGCCAGCCGGCGCGAAAACTCGGCCACATTGTTTGCACCATCATTTCCCATGGCGTTGGAGCTGGAGGGGGTCGTGGTCGGGTTGAGGTGCTGGGCAAGTTGCGTTGGCGCCTGGAGTAGCAGCAGCAGCAGCAGCAGCGAGAGCGTCACACGGACTGAAAAGAAACTGTGTTAGTATTGAGCGGCAATAAAAACTGTGAATGATATCATAAATTTATGTAATTCCCGTTGAATGAGTCACCTCGTCGAATGTTAATCAGTTTGTCGCGTTGTTTAGCCGTCTTGTTTGTTGCTCAAACTAAATACTTGTGTAAGAATGCGTTGTTTATGCTTGTTGTCGGCTTTCTCCAATGAGTTTTGTTTTCTTTTTATTTGCTTGCTTTCTTTTCGCTCGCAATGCGCATTAAATGGCGCTCTGTTCTGCTTGCACGGGCGTCTGAACGTCAACTGAATGCTGGCGCTCGCTGCGCAGTTGTTTTTACACGCCAACCACATGCACATGTATGCGTGCGTATGCGTGCGCTTGCAGTCGCATATCCACTTAACTGGCTTGCTCTCTATATCGTCTCTCTCTTTGAGTTTCTGTGCGCAACGCGCTCTTAAGTGTGCCCACATATGAAAAAGTCAGATCTCTCGCTCTCTCGCACTCTTTAACGCCCACTCTTTTGCTCTTTTGCTGGGGGGCGCTTATCAGCTGTTAATTGTTTTTCTTTTGGCTTACCGTCTAATTGCAAAAGTCGCTGCATTTGGCTTGCTAATTTTTGGTATTTATCAGCAAAACTTTATGATTTATAACAAATGAACACAACCGTTAAACTAGCTTTGCGAACAGCCACGACAAAAGTGCGATTCAAACTGACAGACAATTTGTTCAAAATTTTGATTTGCCTTCGCTGCTTCCCGGCTTATCAGCAGTTCTGAGTGAAAATCAGACACATTCACTGCGGCTCAAGACGCATAGTAAGTAAATATATAAGTAAATATAAATACATATTTATACATAGGAAAGTATGATAAGCCTGAACTAGTCAGATTAAACATAATTTTTAGCAAGTTTTGTTCAGTATTATCTTTTGGTTGCTCATAAAGACAAACAGGCCACATCAAATTGGGTGCTATCAAAATAAAAGAGCAACTTATCAGCTCGAAATTTTGCTCTTCCTGCTCGAAGAGAGTTTGCCAGGCTGCTGGCTGCTCTCTTTGGCCCCCATATGTAATGTCAATAAATGAATTTGCTTGAAACTTCTGGAACCAAATCCGTTAATAGTTTACTTTTATAGATGACTGTCAGTGGCATTTGCAGCATTGCGAATTTATGGCTAGAAGAGGCTCGAAGGCAGCCACGCGGTCTGCTCTTTCTCTTACTCAGTGTGTCTACAATTTATTATTCATAATTTATCTTATCTCTTATAACTGAGAATACTTGCGGTCTGACTCACGCCAGGCGTTAGTCTGCTCCATACACTCGGTTAAATCGGTTGGTTTTGTTATTATCATTTCAAATGTCACTTTCAATATCTTGTCGAGATTTTCAAGTATTTCCTCGCTAATCTTTTGGAAATTTATAAATACTAGCTGGTGTCAACTTTCTTTTGACTGTGATTTTCTGTCAAGTTTCAACAGTTTAGTTATATTGAAAAAAAAAAATAAAATCAGTTTTAAGCAATGACTACGCGCGGAGTCGAACCCGGTACCCCCTGACTTCGAGTTGAGCTCTCTTCCTCTTAGCCAAAAGCTAGTGTGGGGAGTTTAACCCATTTGGAGCTCGAACTCGATTTTCGAACTCGACTTTCGATACTCTCCCTTAATTTAGTTGCTTTGAGTTACCTGTTATTCCTGACTAAAAATCCGTTTGATTTCCTACAGTTCTCGTTCTGTGCTGCGGAATATGAGCGCTTGCCAGGATACTTACAATGACTTTGCCAGGGACCTGTACGATGTGGCCACCAGGAACGATACCAGCCCGAGCTGTATACCAAGCACCAATGCAATTATCTCGCCCATCTCGATACAAACATCGCTGATGCTGGCCTTTGTGGGCGCGGCGGGCAGAACGGAGGATGAGCTGCGCACGGGTTTGAAGCTGGGACCCGGCGACCGGCAGGAGATCGCCAAGAGCTATCACGATTTCTGGACGCAGATGTGCAACTACGGCGCCAAGATGACACTGAAATCCGTGAATCGTCTCTTTGTCAACCACAAGCTGAAATTGCAGCAAGAATTCAAGGATCTATCCGAGGATTACTTCAAATCCCAGCCGGTGCCGGTGAATTTCGCAGACGCGAACGCGGCCACACAACAGATTAACGCCATCGTGGAGCAGGCGACGGAGAACAAAATCCGGGATCTGCTGCAGCCGGATGCGGTGAATGCCGCAACGAGCGCAATCTTGATAAATGCGCTCTATTTCAAGGGTTTGTTCCAGAAGCCCTTCACGCCCGAGTCGACAATGCTCGACGACTTCTATCTGGACGAGCAGGCGCGCATCGCGGTGGACATGATGTACCAGGAGGATAAGTTCAAATATGCGGAGCTGCCGGAGCTAAATGCCAGAGCCGTCGCCCTGCCCTACGAGGACTCGGACATAAGCCTGCTCATCCTGCTGCCCAACAAGATATGCGGCCTGCCGGAGCTGGAGCATCGGCTGGCCAATCTCAGCCTGGCCAACAACATTGACAGGCACATGCAAATGGAAGATGTGGAGATTGCTTTGCCCAAGTTCACAATTGAGTACGATCTGGATCTGAAGGATACGCTACAGCAGGTGGGCTATAGCTAAGCTAATTAAATGTGCCGCAAAACTCATGCGCTTCTCACACAGCTAGGCATCTCGGAGCTCTTCGGCGATGCGGCCAATCTGAGCCGCCTTTTCGAGGAGGCAACCGGGCAGAAAATCTCAGCGGCCAAGCATCGCGGCTACATCGATGTCAACGAGGCGGGCTCCGAGGCAGCCGCCGTCACATGTAGGTTCCCCATGGAGTACAGATAATCTAATTATTATTCCAATGATCTTTCCTCTTCCTCCCGCCCCTTTGCAGTTCTGAAGGTTGTGCCCATGAGTCTGAATATGCAGAAGAAAACCTTCAAGGTGGATCATCCCTTTATGTTCTTCATACGCAACAGCAAAGCCGTCTTCTTCGCTGGTCGCTTTGTGGCGCCCCTAAGGAAGGAGCTGCTCGTGCCCAGCCCAGCGCCCGGGGCCAGCGATTCCATGCGAAATCAGATGGAAGACACGAGTGTTGACTAGTGTTGACTAACGTTGTCTAGTGTTGACTAGTGCTGACTAGTGTTGACTTGTGTTGACTAGTGTTGACTAGTGTTGTCTAGTGTTGTCTAGTGTTGACTAGTGTGGACTAGTGTTGACAAGTGTGTGCGTTTGCGTGTTTTATCCTAAATTAGGTATTTCAACTTAAATGTATTAGACAACTATTTTGCTTGAAATATCACTTTAAACTAACTAATCTTTAGTCTCTTACTAAGCGGATTGCATTTTACGACTTAATCTTCCATTAATATTACAATTGGATCTTGTATCATTTTTCACCTATTTTCCACTCTTCTGTGTGGAATTGGATATTTACAAGCTTAGCAGCCAATTGGATCTAATAACGAAGGGCTGATTGCAAGCATTTTTCACCTATTTTCCACTCTTATGTTTGGAATTGGATATTTACAAAGTTTGCAGCGAATTGGATCCAAAAACGAATAGTTGCTTCTAACCACTTTTCACCCATTTTTCCACTCTTGTGTGTGGAATTTGATATTTACAAGGTTTGCAGCCAATTGGATCCAACAACGAATAGCTGCTTGCAAGCACTTTTCGCCTTTTTTCCACTCCCTTATGTGGAATTGTTCAAGGTAACGTTTGAGAGCTTACGCACGTCAACAAAGCTACAGTTTTTATTTATATCGACTATTTATAGTTTAACTAATTGCTTTTTATGTGTGTTTAGAGAGAATAGCGTGCCAATCGCATATAATTATTTATGACAATTATTCATGCACATTTTACTATCGAAACGCTGGTCATGCTTTGTTTATAAAAACTAGTTAATTGTTGCTCTGATAAGAGTCGACGTCGAATTGCTTCGTTTTCGATATAAAAAAAAAAACCCCAGAGATTAGCGTTTACTTCCTCTACAATCGGTTAAAGTCAACTATTGATAAATCGCAGTTCAATTTCTTGCACAAGCTCAACTCTGTGAGAAGCGAAGAGAGAAGCTGTCCGCCAAGCTGTTGGCCAGAAGAGAATTTGTTCGCGTTTCTGGCCATTTAGAGCTGTGGCGTATTTTTTTTATTTTATATATATAAATATTCTTTACCATATATGACTAGAAAAGCAGAAAAGCTTAAACTGGGCGCAAAGCTGGGATTTACCTCAACTATTATACTATCTGTCTTTTTTTTTAATGTACTTTATTTGAATAATTAGACAACAGCTGTCGGGTATTCACCCACAGAATTGTTTTTCGCGTTCAAAATAATGTCATTAAATGACATCATCTGAGGTCATCAGCAAAAAAGAGGTGGAAAAAAAAAGGAAAGAGAATTGAAGAGTATGAGACATGGCAGGCTGGGAGCGTTAATATATACTCTTAAATAAATGCTCTTTGTTTCTTTTAAGCAATTTATCAAATTTGACATTTGGCCAGAACCCAATTGAAAATTGATAAGAAGCTTATCATCTTAGAAAGCAAACGTATGTTAAAGGGGTAGGGGAAGGTTTCTCTGATGCCATCAAATATACATATAAATATATATATTTAAATATATATATATATATTCATGGTCAGAATCTAGAGCCTACTCCATTGAGCCACGCCCATGTGTCTGTCCATCTGTCTGTTTGTCTGTCAAAGTCTAGAATAGCTAGAGACTTAAAAGTAGAAAAGTATAACCTCATATTGCTCGCGCAGATTAGATTCATTTCAAATTATCGATAAGCTAAATCGATAAATATCGATTCTAACGCTACGAAGATAGGCTTAAATTCATTTAAAATTATCGATACCCACATCGATAAATATCGATTCATTTCAATTGGTCCATAGCTAAATATCGATGTTGACGCTATGAATATAAAATTAGATTTGACGATAAACAAATCGACAAATATCAATGTTGACGCTATGGAGATAAGGTAGTATTCATTTCAAATGATCGATAACTTAATCGATAATTATAGATTTTCGCCAAATTTCGTATTGTAGATTCCTTTTGAGTATACACAGATCCAGATTGAAGAGAAACAAATGGTAAGGAAATTAAGCTATTACTTTATAGTTATTAGAGGTCTTGGGCTTTACCAGAAATATTCATAAGAGATGGTCTATAAAGGAAGTTCATCAGGAATGTATTCCCCAACTGAAGAAGAAGCACAACAGCTTGCTTTAAATTTGGTATGCAAATCAATAGACTATAATTTCTGACAGAGCACAAGAGCAAACTTGCTGCAGGCAGCAAACACATCAAGAGCCTGGCCCCGGCTCGAGCGAAGGACAATCGCATCGCATCGCAGCCATCATTAAGGCTGAGCTGATTTTGGCAGGCGTCGGCGCCAGGTCGGCTATTAACCGGCGGCAACAAAGAGAGGGATAGCCGGGCAGCCGGGCAGCTTAAATTGAAAAACGTTAATCGCCTTTGGGCCCAAACATATCAGAGAGAGCTCAGCATCTGGATCTGCCTGCAACCGGAGCAACTGCGCCCACAAATGGGTTATGCCTGAAAGCCGATTGAAGTCCGAAAGCAAACGCCTTCGGCAGGCAGTCAGCGGCTGCAAAAGGATGTCAGATTGCAGTTGGCTGCCAGTTGACTTTTTAAGCCCAGAACTTAAGTTTGGTCACCTGCAATTTGGATTAAAGTGAACCCAACGCGCTGCTGCAAACTTGAAAGTTCGAGAAATTTCAACCTTGTTGACCTTTAGAGCGACGCCTTCAGATATTTATTGAGAACTGCGAATGAAGTTTCTCAAGTTGCGCTGAGCCACAACAACAGCAACTACAAAACTTCAAGTACACTCGGAGAAAAATAGGCGAATTACCTTTTGTGGCATGATTGAAAGAGCACAATGTACCAGAAAATCCTGTCTAGAATATCATGTCTAATACACTTTGCTCGGGAACAAACAAAAGTTAAGTGAAGTTAAGTTTCCTTTAAAGTTTGGTTTGGGATTTCCAACAGGAGAAATATTCTCAATTTGTGTTTATCATGTAAGAACCTACATACCAAGTTTGGTGTATCCAGCCTTAATAATCCTCGAGTTAAGTCTCATAATCGATATTTATCGATATCAGAACAATAGGAAGTTCTATACGAAATATTTCCAATCTGTGTAACTATAGGAGAACCTAACATACTAATGTATATGATATATCTAGCCTTAATAATCGTCTAGCTATGCTTAGAAAACAATTTCACATAATCAATATTTATCGATATTAATGGAAAGATCTGTGGAAAAGATGATGAGCTCGTTCTGCCTACTGTATACGAAATATTCCCAATTTACGTATACCCTAAGAGAACCTACACATCAAGTTTGGTGCATCTAGCCTTAACAATCCTCGAGTTATCCTGAAAAAAGCATATATCAAAATCGATATTTATCGATATTATACAAATGGGAAGAGCTATCGAAAATATGATAAGCTCGTTCTGCCTACTGTATACAAGAATATATCTTTATATAATTTATATAAATAATTTCTATATAAATAATATTTCTATATATACATAATTTCTAGAATTTAATGGAAGTACGAACTTTTTGGTTTGGGCTTAACTTTTCTTTTAGAGAATGTCATGCTTTTAAAAAGTGTGCAAAAGAAGAAATTTCAGCTTAGTTAAAGTAATTTCCAGATTGACTAGCTTGGTACATAATTTAAGTGCAACATACCTAGTTATTTCGCCAAGTGTAGAGCTAGTTGCCGCCGCTGACCTAATAAACATCTGTGGGCTAACCAAGTGGAAGCTAATAAATGCCTGCACTCGGCTGCGTCTTGGGCTGCATTCAATGTCAAGTGCAGCTCGTAAATTGCAGCACAACAGAAACATCCTGAAGGGGAGGAAGAAGAGCAGGAAGAAGCTGCTTTGATTGGTTTTAGTTGCACAATAGAAGCGCCTTGCAGTTGCAGTTGTTGGCACCGCGACAACTGAGGCTGATCGTTTGTTATGTCCCGAACGGGAAACGGGGAACTCGGGGCAGCTATAGTTTGGCAATGCCTTGGCCATCATCAGTCCCAATGGACCGGCCTTCGCTCATCGTCCTCACGTGTCCTGGCAACCAGCAGGCCATAAATCAAAGCTACTGCAACTATCAATCCACGACAGAGACGACCAGCAAAATAACTGCGAGTTGCACTGAGCAAATTTGAATGCCAGCGTTAAGTGGCCAATGCACAAGGCACACACTCACACACACACACACACACACACTAACACACGCAAAAACACACGAACACTCACTCAACAACATTTGGCCGGCCAATTTGCTGCAATCAGCATTTTTTAGTACCCTTGCCGAGGGCATGGTAAGTTTGACCGACAATGAGAATCACATAGAAGGGCACTTTAGATATATGCACACATTTTACTTGTTCAATATGAACAGCATAGTCAATATAGCCAAGACCGCCTAGCTGGCTGTCTGTTTTTAGTCTTGGCATAGATTCGTCTATTTGTTAAAGGTCGGAGTATATATAAAGACGCAAGGGTATAGCCCTATTCTACTTACGGTCTGTCTGTTTCTATATGAAGTGATTGCTCAAGTCTTAAGATATCTTAACTTTACACCCGCCGGATTGTATTACTATATCATATAATTGTCATAGGAACTATAGGTTGTTATCTGAATTATTTCTGCAAACTTAAGACCTTGCTGTTTTTTATGATACCCTAACTTAGCCATTTCGAGCTTTGCTTCTCCTGGTATAACATAAGTTTTTGGCAGAATAAATATAGACATGTCTTGCAAATCTTTCTAGTAGAGTATTTAATCTTCGCCACTTCGAAGACAATCGCTCTTGCTTGCTTTTGTGTAGGTTAAAGAGTTGCCCAAGCAGGCATTGATCAAATTCCGTTGTCTTGTGGGCAAGTGTTTTTTGCTGTTGCCTACTTTTTGGGGGGCAGCGCCTGTATAGGCTGACCGGCAGCAGGAATTTACTTGTGCATTGCTCATATTTGCATATCACAAACAGCTCTTAGTTTAATTTGACAAATGTTGAGCTTAGCTACGAGGCGGGTTTCAAGTGTGCCTGCGGCTGTTGGCGAAGTAAACAGTTCTAACTCGAAGTGGTTAGAACTTCCGTTAAGTCGGAGTGTACAGTGGAAGTTGGTGAAGGGGTTGGCGAATGAGTTGGTAAATGAGTTGGTGAATTGGTTGGTGAATTGGTTAGTGAATCGGTTGGTGAATTGGTCGGTGAATCGGTTGGTGAATCGGTTGGTTAATTGATTGGTTAATTGGTTGGTGAATGGGTTAGTGAATCGGTTAGTGAATCGGTTGGTGAATCGGTTGGTGAATCGGTTGGTGAATCGGTTGGTTAATCGGTTAGCGAATCGGTTAGTGAATGGGTTGGTGAATGGGTTGGTGAATGATTTAGTGAATGATTTACTGAATCGGTTAGTGAATCGGTTAATGAAGGGGTTGGTAAATTTGGTTGGTGAATTGGTTGGTAAATTGATTGGTGAATTGATTGGTAAATTGGTTAGTGAATCGGTTGGTGAATCGGTTAGCGAATCGGCTAGTGAATCGGTTAACTTTGGAGCTACCCACGTTTATACAGAGTTCAATCGTCTGCATTCGACAAGTTGGGCGGGTTCTCTCCTCTTGTTATTGTTGTTGCCATTTAAGAGGCTTTTCCCTAATTAAAATGAATTGTTATTAAATCAGCTGCAGCAGATAAGAGCAACAATTGCAGCAATTAATGCAAATTTGCGCTCATGTAAAGCATTTTAATTAAAGCCGTGTTTTGTTGCGTTTAATTTTGACATTTTGTGCGATTTTGAAGGTCTTGTCTAACGCCAGGGCCAGCCGCCCCGCTGCGGCAGACCGAAACGACACTAATTGGTAGCACTGTGCACCGGGGAGAGAAATGTACGCGTCGAACTTCTCCGGTTGTCCCGGGCAACCATTTTGCGTTTCACGTTTTCACGTCAGCAAATTGAAATTGAAATGGCGGCACAAAACCGCAGCGGCAAACGGAAACGGCAACGGCAACGGAAGGAAATGCAATACGATGCACATAGCTGCAAATAAGAAATTTCACGGCTCAAGGCGGCGGCGGCAGCATGCCAATTGCAGACACTGTACAAGGTAACTGTACTGAAGGTTGAGGTATTTTGCTGCCGCCCCAACAGGCATATTGATACGGCAGCTGCTGCAGCTGCAGTTGGCATTGACAACTCCTCGACAACATCTGCCCAAATTGGCAACCGCCGGCCAATTAAGAAACTTTCAACTACGTTTAAATTGCATGCCTTTAAATTAAAATAATTTAAAGTAGAGAAAAGCTCAATAAAAAAAAGAATTAATATATGAAATCTTAACAGGCCTCGAACCTGGAAACTTTCGTCTGCCAGGCGAATTCCTTGCCACTGAGCCAGCTCATTAGCCTAACGAAAAACAATACTGAGTGAGAGAGAGACAGAGATAGCATGCAAATTGAGAGAGTGTGAGTAAAGTGATATCATGTTCCTGCTTAAACCAAACAGATTTAAATTACTTAGTTCAGTTGTTAATGTGAATTTGAATCTAAAAATAGTTGCAATTTGACACCATTAGAAAAAGGACTCCAATTTATATTGCTTGCTGTGTAAATATTGTCTTACAATAAATGCGTACAAGCGCGTGCTTGTACATACGTACATATAAACATAGTCAGCCGCTTAGTTCAAATCCGTTATAATTTGCTATTCCTTTTTTCACTCAAATTCTCGCAAGCACAGCTTAGGCAAGCGAAAATACAGGTTGTCTCACTCGCACATATACAAACAGCATGCCACTCTGCTTTTTGGCTCAATGCATAAAACGAAAGCCGCTTCAGTTCTGATCGAGCACCGAAATAAACATTAATTGTGTTTTCATTGACAAGCAATATTTGTCTGCTACAGTGTCTTATACGTTAACTCTTATACATACATATAACTCTCATACACACACACATACACTTCTTTTATCTCGCACTCAAAGTGCTCTTTGTGTGCTTTTCGATTAACTACCATGTCAGCTGCATATTAAATCCATGGACACACTGCATATGTAGAGTAGAGAACTTGCCTTGTGTCCTCTCTCTCTCTCTCTCTCCCTCTCTGCCTGGCTGTACAGTTATTTTCTGTATTTCGAGCCAGGGCAAAGCTAGGCACAATTGTTCACGTGTCAGTTACATTTTGCAATGTAACCAGCACTAAGAAGAAGTAGCAGCAGAAGAAGAGGACAGAGAGGTGGAGAAGGGCAAGAGGTGAGCCAGAGGTTCAGTTATGTTAGCATTCAGGTGCATATGACAACTTTGGTAATTAAGGAATTATGTCATGCGCACCTTTGCGCTTGCCTGGCAAAGAGTTTCCACCTAAATCTGCTGTGCGTATGCGTGCATCTGTGTGCGGCCATCTGTGTGTGTGTGTGTCTGTGTGTGTGTTTGCTTATTTTTGATAGCTTTTTGGTTGCCTTGGCAGCGTTGCTTTGTGCAGATTTGTTTGCATATTGCAATTGCAATTGGCATTTAATTTTAAAAGTTTCCCGCAAGCATTTCGCAATCACATTTATCACAATTTTCACATTTGACTCTGGCAAAACTAAACCAAAATCCATGTGACCATGAAAAAAAAAAAAAAAAGAGGATAACCAAATAGTTGCGTTGTCAACAAGCTGATTTAATGGATGGAGCTGGGCACTCTTTTTTTTTTCTTCTGGTTAAATGTCAGGCACAGTTCAAAGTGCACGGATTAAAACAAAAAAAAAAAGCAGAAAAAAAAGACAACAACAGAAAGCAAATTGAAATACGTATTGAGCTGCAAAATGCCCAAAACTTTTCATGGCCTTTCGCCCGACACACACACACATACGCACACATACGCACACACACACACACACACTGTAAACTACCGCAAAAATGATAATAAAATACGTGTCCGGGTGCCTGGTGCTATCCGTGAACGCTTCACTGCTGTCATTGTGCGGGGGAGGTGGGTAGCCGGGGGGGGGGGGGGGGGGGGGGAGGGGTGCACTATAACGCAAAATCATCATTAAAAACAAAACGAGTCAGAGTCGTCTAGGCGAGTGTGCCTGACCAAGCGATACCCTGTATTTTGAGAACAAAAAGAAAGGCGAATTGAACTTTCTTGAGCTGAGCATGAAATTATTTCAAGAACTTTTTACAAGTTTAAGATTCATTTAGACAAAACTCAATCTAAGTTTTTCTTTGAGGAAATGCTGTGCTTAGCCAAGCTTAACTTTCTCTTCGCAGATTTATCGAAAATCCTTACCAATTATTTAGTAAAAGCCCCTCTTAACCATTTAATAGCTGCGGGGTATTGAGTTAAAAACAAAAAAAAAAAGGGCAAACTATGTGTGTGGGAGTTCGGAGAAAACAAGTTAACGCTCCTCTCGCATGGACAGCTGCCACAGCGTGCGTATCTGGCCGAGTCAGGTTAATGAAAAACGTGGACATGTTAGCTGAAAGTTGTTGCCATCAATGCAAACGGACGGGTGTTCAAAGGGGGGTTGAGGGGGGGATGGGGAGGGGTGTACTGATGCAGACGATGGTGCTCGGGCTGGCCCTTTTTTAGGCCATGCAAAGTGCAAAATGTTGTCAACACTTTAAAATTGAACGCACGCTATTAAATATTGAACATCTATGTTTAATCGATGCAGAACACATAGTTTTTACCATATGCAAGAGTTTTAATCAGGGCTGCAAAGTCAAAAAAGAAATTATCGACCTATCGGTTCGCGGTTTGAACCAACTCCAGCTAAACAAATGGTTTAGTTTGTGGTTCGCATGTTAATTGGGAAACTGGTTTCTTTTTAGGTTAGGTTCGTGCTAAGAATTAAATGGAAGTTCCGAATTTGAACTGGTTCGAGCTGGCTATCGTTTTATCGGCTCACGGTTCGAAGTAGGTTCGCACCTTGAGGCAATGGTTCACTTTGTGGTTCGTGAGTTATTTGGGGAACTGGTTTATTTTTAGGTTAGGTTTGTGTTAAACATTAAATGGAAATTTATCTTGTGAACTGATTCGAAATGGTTATCGGTTTATCGATTCACAGTGCGAACCAACACCTTGCCTTTACGCTCGATTCGTGCAGCGGAACCAATTCTGTTCTGTTTGTGGATGCTATTTGGGGAACTGGTTTCTATTTAGGTTAGGTTTGTGTTGGTTATCGGTTTATTGGTTCACAGCGAACTGGTTCCGTTCAATAACAACTTACAGCCTCAAAGCTCGAGTCGGATTTGCTCGTTCCTTGCAACAAAGTATATTTGATTATTTGGTTTGTGGCTTTTAGTTTAATTTATTTGATTAGTTGTTGCTCGTCGTGGCCCTATTAACATTTCCTTTGCAAGTACTCGTCGTCTGTCAATATTGGCCACAAAAGCCACAAAATTGTAATGAAATTCCGTCAGAGACGAATTTGAGCCAACGTTGACAGGGCACTTGTCCATTCGAGAGGCTCTTTTGCAGCTAATTGTAAGCCTATCATCAGTTACTATCTTTCATTCGACATTCGACATTCGACAGTCGACAGTCGGCATTGCGGCTAGTCGCACAATATTTTGCCAGGGAGGGTTACGCACCAGACCAGACCAGACCAGATTCCGGGGGGGAAACTGTTCCCAGCTGCAACCGGCCAGAGAAAAGCCGAGCCGAGTTGTTGCCAGGCTACGCATCAAGGACGGGCTGAGAGCCTTTCCAGCCTTGTCAGCAGCTCAAATTACCTGCTGACTGTGCGTGTGTGTGTGTGTGTGTGTGCTTTGTTTTGAGTCTGAGGTTAGCTCAATTTACTGGCAGTTGTGCGCCTGGTTTCCGGCTGTTTGCATTAATAACAAAACTCGTTGTAAAATTTAATTTTACAAATACAAGTGTGGTCAGTTAAGATTTTAGATTGCGATACAAAAGAATTACACATATACCCTATTTTAGTCGACTTGCACACGAGTGGAATATGGGTGGAATAAGGGATTTTCGTAAGATTTTAAGGTATTGTGGTGAAACATGGCTGCTATAAAAGCAGAGTATTAATTTATAGCTGTATGTAACTAATGCTTGCGTCGAGGGTTTTAGTCTTAATTTAGTCTTACAACATTTGCGAGAATTCAAAATCAATATATATTTGAAATTTTCAGAAATAGAGAAATTTAAAAAAATTTCTAAGATTCAAAAACTATCTTAGCCAGTGGAAGCTTCATATACTTGCCTGATAATTGGAGAGGCTTATATGAGCGAGTGCCTCAGGAAATGCAGCCACAAAACGCATTTTCCGAGACACACGCAACTTGGCCAAATTGAACTGTCAAACGGCCCAAAGACAGTTTGGCAACGCAATTGGTAGCAATTGCTGCGAACATGTCCTGGCCAACATTTCCAGCGAGGGGAGGCAGCTTATGGGAAATTAAACTGAAAGCGCTGGTGCGAGTCCTGGCTTTAGCCAAGCCAAAGCCTGTTGTGCCATAAATAAGAGCAATAGTTGCGACAAAAGCTCTGGTGCAAGTCCTGGCTTTAGCCGAGGCAAATGCTGCCGTGTCATAAGTACGTGCAGTGGTTTCAGCAAGCTTTGGTGCAAGTCCCGGCTTAAGCCGAGACAAATTGTTTTGATACCATAAGCTCTGGTGCCTGTCCTGACTTTAGCGTGGACACTGTCTGCTTTGCCATAAAAACGCGCCCCACGCTGGCGCCTGCGCCGGCAACAACGGGAAGTTTTGTTTTCGTTGCAAGCGGTGCCTGCAACATGTTGTGTTTTGAATGCTGTGCGGCAAACAGTTTGGCGGCTTTATAAAAGCAACACGCCAACGAGTCGACAAAACAGTTTACAACTTGTACGCAACGCGCGCGCTTCGCCTGCTGCATGCCACAAACGAATAGATAAGCAGACGAAGAATATTTGTAGGGCTAGCCTCTGTGTGTGCCTAGGCTAGAGTACGCGCCCCTCTACAGTCAAACAAACATACATATAGATAGATAGATATATACGTGTGTCAGTGACGATAAATCAGCCGCTTAATCAATCTCACGTGCCAGCGCGCAGTTGACCTTTCGCCTTTGGCCCGGCGCCGGCGGCTTTAGTTACCGTTACAGTTACCGCTACAGTTACCGTTACCGCTACCAGTTACCGTTACAGTTACAGTGTTTTACAGCTTTGGTGATTAAGTATACGCCAGGTAAGCCGCCGCACGAAATAACTAAATCTCTTTGACCTACTAAGCGACAAAAACAATGTGTATGTGCGTGTGTGTGTGCGTGTGTGGCTCAGCCTGGCCGTGAGCTGTCGTGCATTTTACGAGCGCATTAAAGCATAAACAACAACAAAAGAGCAACAACAACAATCGCAAAGCCTAGCACGTCCTGCAAGTGGCCAGGTGAAGCGTTTTTAAGGACACTTAATTCAAATTGTGTTTTCAATTGCCCGCTCGCTCCCCTCCCACCCTCTCCTCTCCTGTCCTAGTTGTGCAGGCGCCTGCAAATCTGCTTCAAATGCCTAATGAAAATTTATCGTAAGCGCATTAAATTTGTTGCCGGCACAAGTTTTGTGCCTTTTTTTTTGGTTTGGCACTCGAAAATCGAATGCTGCTGTTCCCAATGCTGCTCCCACTGCTGCTCCCACTGCTGCTCCCACTGCTGTATTCCCTGTTGTTCCCATAGCTGCTCCCACTGCTGCTCGCTCTCCCCTGTGCCAGCTGCCGCCAGGGGGCGTTCATATAAAGCTAAAGCGCCATGTTATGCATTTTTATTATGCTCGCACATGGCAACCCCCCCCCCCCCCCTCCTCTCACCATCTCCCACCCATACAAAAAAAGGGAGTCTGAGTTCTTTTTTTTTGCGGATTGGTAGTGCCTCAGGCCTTGAAGCATGTTTTCAAGTCTACAATAAATTCTAAAATTGTCAAATAAATATGAAAAGAAAAATAGAAGAGCAAAAAAATAACACGCACTTGCTGTATTTATGTCCCTTTACAATTTACATTGCCGTTTCTATAATCGGATTTTAATGCTGCACACGAGCTGCGAGCTGCGAGCTGCGAGCTGGGAGCTGGGAGCTCAGAGTTTCTATTAAAGGATGTAGTTATTTGTCAAAGAAAAGCTTTAATTCAAGCTATTTTAATGGCATACAATGGGATAGCGCCTTGAGGGGCTCTTAGAATTTGTGGCTTCCTCTTTGAATCCATTCGTAAACCAATTTATCTAGAATTCCATATTCTGGCAATTGCAATTTAACTTGGCGCAAAATTAAGTTCATTTCCTTGCTTACTCAAGAAGTTTTTATACTTATTTTGAGGAAATCAAAGTTGAGTTTTCTGCAAAATTGATCAATTTACTTATGAAAATAAAAAGCCTACCAATTTTAAGTCTATGAAATTCCCGTGAAATCTGAAACATATGAAAATTTGCTTTTTACAATTATTATTTCCTCTGTTAATTGCTTTCCCTTTCGATGGAAAGTCAATATTTCGACTGGCACAAACTGTTTGCTCTGCAAATATTGTGAATGATGAATTATGAATAATGAATGCTCAAGTTAAAGTCAGCTACATGGATTTAGCCTAGCTTTAACTGAGCCCCAAGGAGAACTCGACAGGCTTTTCAACTTATTGACTGAGCGCCCGCCCGTTCACAATGTGTGCCACAAACAAAAAGATATAAAAGGCAAGGAACAAAGAAAAAAAATCACAACGGCTTAGCCAAGACACTCACCTGTCGAGCCACACTCCCACACACACACACACACGCACGCATGCACACGCACACTCATAAATACCCAGTCATGTGTTTATGGTAGATTAAACGTTCTGCTGCCAACTGCAAATGGGGAATAACAAGCACATTCGCACACACACGCACACACGCACACGCACACACAGAAATAGGCACACACATAGCTTAGCATGTGGCACGCCTGCCGCCGGCTGATATTCTTCCATTTTCATACTCTGTTTACGAACTGAATGAGATTATATTAGTTTTAATGTTCTGCCTATTTGCCTGCCTGCCAGCCTGAAAGCCCTTTTTCATTGTTATTTTAAGTTTAAGCATATGAAAATATGCTGCTATTTGCCACGCCCATCATCATGTTCGGTGTGTCCAGTCTTTTTATATGAGTTTAGTTTGGTATTTTCTTCGTCTAGTTTTCGTTTGTTACAAATGGGACACCAAAAGCGCCATCTTTTGAGATGCTGCACTTTAATTATCATCGATCACTTGGTATGCCAAAAAAATAACAAGAAATGTTATATCGCCATGTTGTCTACAGTTAATAATTAGACTTTGCGTCTGGGTTTGAACTTGACTATAATTTAGCCAAGTTGCACAATTTCCCCAATAGGGAGCTCTACGATCTTTTAAAAGTAGGTATGCCCAGCTATTTACAGAGTATGACGCAGTAGGCTGCAGTTGACAGCTGCTGCTGCTCTCTTTTTTGTATATTTATTTCTTGTTTTTTATATATCTTTGAGTACGCATCTCATTTGCAGGCGCTGGGAGAAGACAGCTGCTCCTTTCGCAGTGATAATCAAGTCTAGACCGGAGATGCTTCTATTGCGGCACTTAGTTAACTTAGTTATATATCCGGCCAAGAGAGCAGCTGCTCTAGTCGTATACAAATTTAATTTAGACTCGCATTAAAGTTGTCATTGACAGTTATTAAAGATGCGACCACGCCTCATTTGTCATAGACAAAGGACAACTGTGTGCGTGTGTGTGTGTGTGTGTGTGTGCCTGTATGTGCCATTAATTATATTTGTGGCATCCACTCGGAATTGATAAAGCCTGTGTTTGACGCTGGACATTTTATTGTGGCCAGTCCAGCAGCAAGAACTGGACACATTTCCGCAACCTGAAGCTGGTAATTAATTGCAGTTGGCAGCAGCCAGCAGCCAGCAGCTTCTAATGCAGCTAATGAAGCTGCCCCCAAAAGGGCTTCGGTTTATTAATGAATCACGTCCGCTGAGTCACAGCCAAATACCCAAATACCCTATAGAATATTGCTGGCTGCAAATGAGCTTAACGTTCGCACACAATTTGCATATTACGCATACGCCGCGTGGCAGCTGCAGGTAAAGTAAAAAGAAAGGAAGGGAATTGCAATGCTTATGCAAAGTGCAAAGTGCAAATTGAAAAGGAAAGAAAACACAATCAAAAATGTTCAGCTCACAATATTTTTTTTTATTACTTTTATTTTCATGCGAATTAAAAGCACATAAAAGGTTCAACAAGGGCCGCCTACTTTAGTCTCTCAATGGCGACGCGCTCAAGCGTTTAAATGCTAGACAGAATCACACACACACACACAGCGCCCTCTGTGGGGCGGTCTCTTATGTGTGCACGCCCTAATGCGCCCATTTCCACTTACTTTAATAGTTTTTGTTCATTTTGGGCAGCACTTGGTAGGCAGCTGTTGGCCACACTCAGGCAGCGCGCAGTGCTGCTCAGTGCTGCCCAGCCGATGGCTTCATTGAAATCTCAAACAAAACACGCGCACACACACACACACACACACACGCACACATAGAGAGGCTGTTGTGTTTATGGCTGAAGCTGACGGTTTGAGCGCTTTTGTGGTCGCATTTGCCCTAAACAGGCATTGATTAAAATGCCACAAACATTTCATTGCTTGAGTTTACATTTTGAGTGAGCGTGTGTGCAAAGGTATTTGTGTGCATTAGTGTGTGTGTGTGTGTTCGTCTAATGGTCAGGCACACTTTTAAGCTTTTTCTTTTGTTTCTAAGCCAACAGTTTAATGAAATTTACAGTGTGCCCATGAGATTTGTCAACAACTTTGCCAACAGCCTGTGTGCGAGTGTGTGCGAGTGTGTGTGTGTGTGAGTGTGCGCGCCTTTTGATGGCACTTAATGACTACATAATGTTCATTTTCAGCTAGCTCGGGCACATTCCTGGAATGTGGGCCAGGCGAAAAGCAAACAGAAATTGTATTTTATTAAAAGCAATTTCAACTTGGCGACAAATGTCCACTTGCCCAAGGCAGGGAGAGAGAGAGGGAGGGGGGGAAACAGGCAAAAAGTGGTTTGAAGCACGTCTTTCAACTTGATATTATAATGGGCATAGTTAACAGAGAGAGAGAGAGAGAGTGAGAGAGAGAGAGAGTGAGAGAGAGAGTGAGAGAGAGAGGGAGAGAGAGAGTATATAAATTATGTATGCCCCAAATGCATGAGGACAATTTGTGTAATTGCGCAAAAAAGATGCGTGTTTTTCAATTTGAAACAGGAAACGCACACACGCACACACGCACACACACACACACACACGCACACAGAGAGATATTGAGATAATGGCGAAACTGAGCGCATGTTGAAATGATAAAGTGCTTGGAAATGCAGCTGACAGCGTGCAACCTAATTAACGGGACCCGCCGCTGCGCGCGCTGCTCATTAACAATGCATTTGCAACACGAACCGTTTATAATTTGATAATACGGACCGTTGCACGGGGCGATGCTTCGGCTCTCTATTTGCACTCCATCAAGTGGAAAATCAAAACTAAAATCACTAAGAAAATGCCAGTCGAGTGTTAACGACCGATCAATACTCTGTAAAAAGAAAAAAACTAAAGTTGTAAACAGTTGCAAATGCGAGCTGCTTGATCAACGAGCTGTTGACTCTACAACTGTAACTGCAAGACAGTGGCTGTTAAACTGTTAACAAACTGTGAAGCTAGATTTTATATGGCTCCATCTTTTGAGTAGTTCGACAATCAAGTTATGTGACTCTGGGCTTCAAATTGTCAGAGCTTTAGATATTTGCCGCCTAGTGGGCGTGGTCATAAATCTGTATGGTTTCGATCTTATCTAGTATTTATAAGTGTAGCAGGATAATCACACATAGCAACATAGATTTACATTCATACATATGTATATCACTCAGTCCCATTTAACATTGTCATTCACACAGTTTAACATAAGCCTTAACATTATCACGATATATAACATTATTGTCAACGAGAGAGTTCAGTTCTGTATCGCAGGACGAACAATAAAGAAGTAAAGAGAACTACGCTGTGTCTGATTTGCTATTCGGTAGAATAACAGTAAAGCCTTCCACATAAGGAATATATATATTAAGTCTAGAGGCTCTTGACTAAATAATTCCATAGCCATATGCTTTATTGTCGCTTGAAGAACAGAGCATAAGCTTGCATAGAGCAGCTGTCTAGTTCTAAGTCTTTCCCTCTCTCTCTCTCTCTCCCTCTCTCTCTCTCACTCTTTCTCTTGCATGCTGCACAATGCACTGTGGCAAACACTGCCCTGCCACAAGCTGTCCACTCGCATCTGGCGGCAGTCGAATGTCGTTTTCTATTGGCAGTTTTAATAAGGAAGCATTGGCCAACTGAACTGCCGGCTCATGCTTGACTGCCCACTGCCAGCAGTAGCAGTAGCAGTAGCTGTGGCAGTAGCAGTAGCTGTAGCTGTGGCAGTAGCAGCAGCAGTGACGATGACATGGCCGTGGCGGCCAACTAACTTGGCTTTAACAGGCCGCAAACACAGCGCCAACTTTTGCCCGTCCCCTCGTTCTGTTGTTTGTCGCAGCTAAACTTTGTTTTTTGTTCACATTAAAAGAGGGTAAATGGGGCATTTTAGGCTTGTGACGGAGCTTGTGACATTACAGGGTATTGGCAAGTCGAGCAGTCACGACTCTAGCAAAGTGTGTAAAAAATTACAAAGAACAACAATGAAAAACGCGCCATATGCTCCGGCAAGCTAGTCAACCAGACATAGCACACACACACAATACCCTGTAATCATTAGAAATAGTTGTAGAGGGTATATTGTAGCTGTGCTTATGAATGTGACAGCTTCTACACGAAAGGAATTAAAGATTGATAGAAGAGCTTATAAAAGCTAGACGCAAGTAAATGAGAAGGGAATATTTAAATAATAAATTGTATGTATATTAAATACCCTATATGAAATACCCTATATTAAATATTCTTTTGTAAATACCCTAAATTAAATACCCCTTCATAGATACCCTATAAAAGCACTGCGAATTTTCAAACGCTCGAACAATAAACAAAGTTATTGAAGAATGAACGTTGAAGTATTTTTTTTTCAACAAGGTCGAAGCACAGCGGCAGCTGGGCACAGGGTATTGCCTAGTCGCGCACTCTCGACTAGCATTCACTAACTGGTTGCTGTTGTTGTTGTTGTTGCTTTTGTTGTTGTTTAGCTATTGGCAATCTCTGCTTAACTTCCGCTGCCAAAACACAGAGCTCAAACCTCGGCGTGCTGCGATTTTCTTTCATTTTTTTCGCAGCCTTTTTTTATTTTTATTTTTCTCATTTTTTTTTTTGTTTTTTTTTTAGCTGGAATTGCCAGCGCAATCAATAAGTTCGCATATCCGCGATGCAAAAGTGGTTGAATGAAATACGAAAAGTTTTTTTCTAATATGAAAGTGAAGCGCTCGAAAGTAGGCAACGAATTTGGCGGCATTATTAAAGCAGCCCATTAATGAAACGCCTTTAAACGTGGCCCGGTTTTGGCTGCGAGCTGCGAGGTGGCCAAAGTCTTTGGCTTAAACGCAAAACAAATCGTTTTGGGCATTTTGCAGCCGTTTGCAGTTATTTATGGCCCATTGCAGGACAATTCTGAAAGACAATTTAAAATATTGTCAAAGAGTTCAAATGGACGCATAATCCATGCCTCAGCCGGATTCCTAAGCCGTTCGTGATTGCGTTTGAATAATAAAGTACGCATAGCTGCGTACGATTAATACACTTACAGAGTGTACATTCATAATCATGAATATATGTATATAACAAACAAGCAAGAGGTTCTAGTCGGGAGCTACCGACTAGAGGATACCCTGAACCCTCTTCTTCCAACAGGCGATAGGTATAAAATGAAAGATACTTGATATATCTATATACTATTCTAGAAACTACATGTCAAGTTTGGTGACTCTAGCTCATATTATTTGACGAAATTGCTCAAAAAACAGGATTTCGATATCGATTTTTATCGATTACTTGGAAACGGGGCAAGTTTTCGATTATCTGAAACAAACTCGATCTGCATGAGCACTAGGAGGACCTACAGCCAAAATTTCAATACTCTAGCTCTTATAGGTTACGAGATCCTTGCGTTCATACATACGGACCGACGGACAGACGGACATGGCTAGATCCACTCGGCTGTTGATGCTGATCAAGAATATATATACTTTATGGGGTCGCAGATGCTTCCTTCTGCCTGTTACACACATTTGCACACATACATTATACCCTTTTTATCCATTTTTAATGGGTTCAGGGTATGAAAAGCCTGCAAATGCAGACCTTAAACCTGATAAGCTTACTAAACACTGCTTAATAGTATTGGAAAAAGACGTCAGCGAACCAAGGCGCTGGTTCAAACCCCCAAAAAAATGTTTATCTGCCTTTGCAGCTCTAAAAATACGATTTGAAATCAGGAAAGAGTCTTCCCGTCATGGACTTACCCTCTAGCCCCAAATCAAAGCAAATGCCTGAACTTATCTAAATTCAGTGCGTAAAGTGCCTTAATCAGAGTCTGTTCTCGTGCGGAAATCCAAATGAGATTTAATGCATGTGCCGCTGCTTCAATATTTGTGCAAGTCGCAAGCAAACAAATGCTTTTTTCCGTTTTCATATTGAATTCACGTTCAAATTGGCCCCCAACAAATGGCCTGGATGAGGTGACAATCTGTAGAGCAAGAGGATAAGAACAACTGTTGTCGCATAGATGCTAACGATTACTCTAATAAGTATTATCATAATCGTGATTGTGATCGTGATTGTGATTGTGATTGTGATTGTGATTGTGATGACTGTCATCAGCGGCTCATCAGCGCAGAGGTTGAGGTTGAGGCCAAAAATCTCTTTATAATCGTCTTGGCTCTGTTTTTACTCGGGGGTCGAGGGGTCAGCTGGCCTGGCATAGGCCCATACTTATTTCATTTTTTATTTGTTGGCATTTCGCAATTTATTTTATATATATACATCTCTTGCTCGAAACGCGACAGCGACTTTGCTTTTACTTTGTCCGCAGTTGTTGTCCTTGTTGTTGTCCTTGTTGTTGTCCTTGTTGCTGCGGCCAACTGTTTGCTCGTCCTGTTACAGGACTCACTCCCCCTCCCTCCCTCCGTCCCTCCCTCCGTCCGTCCGTCCGTCCGTCCGTCCGTCTGTCTATTTGCGTGGCGCTCTGTCAACGCCCCCGGCTGGCGTGCT
Organism: Drosophila montana; assembly: GCF_035044405.1. Lineage (NCBI taxonomy): Eukaryota > Metazoa > Arthropoda > Insecta > Diptera > Drosophilidae > Drosophila > Drosophila montana. The sequence continues at coordinate 61,930 of NW_026998349.1, forward strand.
GCTCTTTTCCGGTCTGCACTTTGAGAAATTTTCCCCAACGCTTTTCATTTCAACTGAATGTTCAAGAGAATTCAATTAATATGTATATCGCTGTCTGTTATCTTGTATATCAAGCATTTACAGGGTATTTGTTTTCTTTCATAATCCCCCAAAGCCAAGCCAAGTGACAGCTACAGGGTATTATCTGTGCTGTATGTTCATTTGAATGCAATCAAACAGAGTCAAGCTTCAAGTCCTTAATATTATTATTAGCTAGATGAAAGAGCACACTTGAATATTTCCAGGAATATTCCGCTGAAGTTCAGAAGAAATTTCCATATAATCAAATCCATTTGAAGTCCAAGAATTTCGAGTCCAATATGCAGCTCAGAAGAATTATTTTCGTTCAATCGAATATAAAGTCCAAGAATATCAAGTCCAATGTACAAAATATTGTTTGTTATGTCAATCGAAGGAATTGTTATCTTTAATAAATATATTACCAATTTGAATATTTCCAGGAATATTGAGAACTCAGCAAAACATGTTTTATTCCAATAATCAAAGAATATAAAGTCTAAGATATTAGCTGTACTTTGAGATAACATAAACCTTAAAAATTTCCAGAAACATTTCTGTTAAGTTCCGAAAATGAATCAATCACAAGAACTTGTTCTATTTAACAAGTTACCGAGTATTATTTGTAAATTATTTCAATCAAATTATAATCTTCAATAAATATATTACTTATTTAAGAGCAAAGTTATTTGAATATTTTCCAAGAATATTCGCTTGCAGCTCAGAAGAACTTTCTTTTATTCCATGTAGAAATCAAACGAATACAAAGTCCAAGAATTCTGGAAAAACTTTTTGTGTTATTTGTGATTTATGTCAATCAAAGGGATTGTCATTTTCAATAAATAACAAATATATTACTTATTGGCACAACTAATTGAAAATATTTCCAGGAACATTCCTATTCTCATTCAGGCGAACCTGTTCTATGTCATAAAATGAAAAGATTATGAATTCCTAACGTGAGCCAACCCCTATTATCTGTGATTTATGTCAATCAAATTGATGGTAATCTCCAGATCTTTAATAAATATGTATTACAAAGATAAAAGCACACTTACTTGAACATTTCCAGGGAAATCTCCCATTTGAGTTCCGAAAAGTGAAGTTATTCAGAAGAACTTGTTCATTTTGCATATGTTATATGAATTCCCATTTCCAACGAATGCCAAGTACAGCATATAAGCTGAAATTTACGAGAACCTTAATGCAATCAAACTGATGAAAATCAATAGATCTTTAATAAATTTTATATATATATTATATTATTATATGTTTAAGAGCGTACTCACTTTTGTTTGCCGAAAAGTGAAGGATTCAAAAGAACTTTGCCAATTTCGGTAATTTTGCCGCTCGTTGCACTCCTCTGTTCCCGTTCCCGTTCCCGTTGCTGTTCCCATTCCCATTTCTGTTCCAATTTCTGTTTCTGTTTCTGTTTCTGTCTCTGGTCACATCTTATCCGTCCGCCGTTTGTTTCGAGTTGTTCTGCGTTGTTGTTGCGTGTGGCCTTTGTAATGCTTGGAATGTTGTTTGTGATTTTCTTGCCATTTTGTTTTTTTTTGTTGTACTTTTTCTTTACTGGATTGGGGGCGTCTTTTTTTTTTGCCTGTTCCTTTTTGTTGCTGGCTCCGCAGAGCACCGTTAAATTCAGTCACGCGTAAAGCGCGCTGCGTGCTTTATGAATTTCTGTGCGCTTCTCTATTACGTCTAGTACTTCGTCTTGCAGCGCCATTTTTATATTTATTTGCGACTTTTGTGTTTAATGGCCAGTGCTGGCAATTCCGCTGCGAAAATTCTGCATTTTCTTAAAACGAGTTTTGTTCTCATTTTTATTTTGGTATTTTTAATTTTAATATAATAATCCTAACAATCCTAATAAGCTAGGCTAACAAATGGCATTAACAACGCACTTTCTTTTACTTTATTTACTACGACTTTCCACGCCGTCTGCTCCACTTAACGATTCTCTCTATACTACTTGTTCGGCTACTGATCTGCTGATCTTGTGTTAATATGCTGTTATTGTGCTGTTATGCTGTTGCTACTCTTCTGTTAGTCTTCTTTTATTCTGATGTTATTCTGTTGTTATACTTATGTTATTCTGCTATTATACTGCTGAAGCTCTTTTGTTAGTATATTGTTGTTCTGCTGTTGTTCTGCTGTTATCGTACTACTGCTCTTCTGTAGTACTATGTTATTCTTATGTTATTCTGCTGTTATACTGCTTCTGCTCTTTTGTAAGTCTATTGCTATTTTTTTCTTATACTGTTGTTGTGCTGCTGTTATACTGTTGCTATACTGCTGCTGCTCTTCTGTAAGTATACTGTTATACTACTGTTCTTCTGTTGTTGTAGTCTCTTCTGTTAGTCTTATGTTCTTCTGTTGTTATACTGTTTCTGCTCTTCTCCTAGTATATTGTTATTCTGTTGCTATACTATTGTTGTTCTGCTGTTCTGTTAGTCTACTTCTTATTCTGCTGTTATTCCTCTGTTACTGTAGATCTGTTACTGTTCGTGCTCAGCCTTTCTCACATCTGAAGACTTAAAGCCGTCATTTGTTTTTATTTAAGAACTTAAGGCTACAATATACCAAACTAAGATACATTTATTTAAATCAAAAGAATGCTAAAGTAAAGAGAAATTCCAAAAATTCTATGAATATTCCAAAAATGCCATTAAGAATAAATCAAATTTCTAGATAGCAAAATGTTAGACATTTCTCAGAGTTTCCTTAAGGGAAATGTAGCTTGCTTTTTTGTTCATATTTTGATGAAACTTACAGCAGAGAGAAGCAAGCAGGGCATACATACATACAATATCCAGCTGCCTCCAGCTGGTGCTTGGGTATTCTGGTTTATTAAGTCTAATTCAATTTTGTGTGAATTTTATTTGTTGCATACATTAGGGCGCACAGAACTGTTTCCGCTTCCGTTTCGCAAGTCTGCAGCTCGGGTTCGTCTTGAGGTGTGCAGATTTTTCCTACTCGTTGTTGTTGCTGCTGCTGCTGCTGTCGTGGCAGTTGTAATTACACACTTAGCAATTTAGAGACTGGTGCTATGAAGTTTTTAATTAAAACTTTGATAAATAAGCTCAATTTATCCGTCAGATATTTGCCATTTAAGTTCAACAAAGGCCAACTCGACGCACGTTCTGCTGCCACGCATTTCTTACACAATGCAGCATTTTCATTTCGAAATTGAAAATGGGTGGAAAAATTAAAGCAACATCAACAGGAACATCTACGCCACGTTACAATCTTTGAAGTTGGCTGAATGAATTTTCCGCTTAATACCCATGTAAATAGAAAATAGAAAATCCATGAATAAATGAATGCCACACAAATTATGATGAATTGTAATTATTGTCTGCCAAACACACACACACACACACTCGCATTTTGAATAATGTGTATTTTTTTTATGAAAATTCGTTTATTTTCTTTAGCTTTGTGGAACATTTTCTTTGCATTCGCCCGCAACTGATTTATGCCCTTGTATGGCTTTTCCTTTTTTTCTCTCAGATCATTTTCCATGCACAGCTCCAAGAAATAATTAGCTAGAAATTTGCAAAACATTTTCATAAACACGCTGCGGGCATGTTAATTATATTATCATTTTTGTCACCCTAAAAAGTATATGGCATATAAACTTGATTCCTATGAGCTACAGAGAAGTTATATGGTCTATCAGTCTCTTCTCTGATTCCTAATGAAACGCGGCATATATACATACCTTTGTTGCTGGTAATTTATGTGTCAGAGTCGTTCAGATCGGACTACTATATCATATAGCTGTCACTTTCTGACAGTCCGTCGATAAGTACTTGTATGAATAACTTTATTATAATTGTATACTGATTAAATGCATCTTAAATATGATAAAAATCTTTTCTGTTAGGGTATTTACGCGTCGGCAACCCAAAAATACAACATTTTCTTTCTGTTTTCGCTTCACTGCGTCCTTTGCAATGTCATAAAATGCAATTTTTAACGCAGTTTCTGTTACATTAAACTCACACACACACCCGCACAGGCGCACACACATACACATCAACATGTGCATTGTATGTGTGTGTGTGTGTGTCGTGTCGTTTGCACACTTGAGCTGTTTACTTTGATAAATGCATGCAAATTTATGAGTGTCATGTCATGCAGCATTTGTCATGCAGCATATTTACATTTATTTCAATTAATCACAAGTGTTTCCATTTGTGTGCCCTTTTTTTTTATTAGCACAAAGTGAATCGAGAGCTGATCAATTTTAATTGCACTCGACACAAATACACACACACACACACACACACATTGAGTGCCCAAAATTACAAAAACACACTCACACATATGCAATTACATGTGCATGCATGTGCCTGTTGTCATGCATGCCAAATTATGAGTGTCATGTCAAGCAACTTTCGTCATGCTTTATATTTACATTCAAGTGTTTCATTTTATATATTTTTTCTCCTTAGCACAAAGTGAATCAAGCGCTGATCAATTTTTATTGCACTTGACACAAATACACACACACTCACACACACACTGTGCAAACACACATGAGTTGCCAAAATTGCAAGTTACACACACACACATGCTGTATAAATGGGCCAAAATTGTGGGAAGTGCAATGCTTGGCGCAAAAACTCGGCGCACTCACATTGGTTTGTGTATGCGATTAACCTACATGCCGGACAAATACACACACAGACAATCACACACACACGCTGGCCAATTGAGCCAGTGTTGAGAAGAAGTTGCGGCTTGTCGAGCTGCTCGCTGGCTTTTGGACTACGTGTGGCATCAGCAAAGGGCACATGTCGAGTGACCATGATAACAATGATGATGATGATGATGATGATGTTGATGATGAAGATGATGATGTGGATGAGGGTTTGCACGCTTCTTGCTTGGACCAAAAGAGACACAAAGCAGCAGCCAGTCAGAATGTCTTCTCGGTACGTGACGCTGCCTTTATCGCTGCCTCTGCCGCCGCCGCTGCCGCTGCCTCTGCCATGGCTTGTGTTTGTGTTTAATTTGTGGCACAGCCGCAGCCGCAGATGTTGACAATCGATGTCGTCATTGCGACGTGACGTGCAACACAAGCCGCACGGAGTCTGATGTCGTGGCAATTGCTAACAACTTGCAGCTGCAACTTGATTGTGCGCCCGATTAAACTCTTGCAATAATTTCCCCATGCTGGCCACGCCCCCGCTTTTGCTGGGCGCTGCGGCATGCCACTAATCCGCTGCGGCAGCGGCGCCCGCACAGTTTGCTGACCTTTTCCATTTGCTGCAGCCGCAGCAGCCCGTGTTGGCCTTTACGCTTCAGTTTGCAATCAAATTTTGTTAGATCTGCGGACCGCAAAGTCAAAGCAACAAATTTCCTTGTCGTAACCTTTTTTTTCGCAATGCCTTTAACAAAAAGGGGAAAGGGAACGGGTATGCTGTCTTATTGGCAATGTATGTAACAGGCGGAAATATATATGTATATAAGAGGTAGATACATCACATTTTGTATGTAGTTTCTCGTACAGATTGTAAATACATCCCAGATTGTAAATACATCCCAGATGGTAAATACATCCCAGATTGTAAATTCATCCCAGATTGTAAATACATCCCAGATTGCAAATACATCCCAGATTGCAAATACATCCCAGATTGTAAAGTCATCCCAGATTGTAAATTCATCCCAGATTATAAATACATCCCAGATTGTAAATACATCTTAGATTGGAAATACATCCCAGATTGTAAATACATTTCAGATTGGAAATACATCCCAGATTGTAAATACATCCCAGATTGGAAATACATCCCAGATTGTAAATACATTCCAGATTGGAAATACATCCCAGATTGGAAATACATCCCAGATTGGAAATACATCCCAGATTGTAAATACATCCCATTTTGTACAGCTCTATCCATTGCTTATTGCTTAGTCGCAGGGTATCTGCAGGCCCGCAATCTGTTTTTCTTCGCAATGCGATTAAATGGGTTGTGTTTGTCCATTTGATGGCATCGATAGCATCTGCAGATCTATTGCCGCATTTGCAGCAAATTTAATTAAAACAATTGCACTCCAATTAGCCAAATGGCTGGCCATATTAGCCAATTCAATTTGGCCAAAAACAACAAAATGGGGCAATGTGCAAAGCTGCTCATCAAGTCGCCAAGTGGAGCAGCTGCATAATGAGTACTCCCAGAAGGAGCCGGAGCAGGAGCAGCAGCAGGAGCAGCACTGCAGCAACCAAGTGTTGGCCAGGCCAAGAACTTCCCTTCCCCCTCTCTCTCTCCCTCTCTCTCCCTCTCTCTCCCTGTGCAACTTTGCTGCTGCTAAATTTAGGTACCTCAACAAAGTTTTTAATAACACTTAAGCCAGCAGATAAAAGCGAAATGCCGGCATCAGAGCAGCAGCAACAGAGGCCACGCCCCATCCCCCCACTCCAAGCCCGCCCCCTACTGTGCCACGCCCTCATATACTCCGGCTCGTCGGCAATTTGCTCTGATTAGTATAAATAAGTAACAGTTAGTGACCCATTTTCTGCACACCATTGAACCAGAAAAAGGCTTTAATGTTGGCGGCCAGGTGCTGCGCGTTTTGGCCACCCCCACCCCCTCTCTTTGTGTTTGTGTGTGTGTGTGTGTGTATCTGTCATGGAGAGCGGCCATTAACAGTTTAACGGCATCGCTTCTGGCCCTGTTTTTAGTCACCGTCTGACGCCAGTTTGTAATCATTAAGCCCAGCTACAACTACAACTACAACTAAGTTGAGCTACAACAACTAAACACACACACAAACTAACACACACACACACGCTTAAATTATGATGCTGTGGCCTGGCGAGCGTCATAAAATAATTTGTTTATTGCTGCGGTTCCCGACTCCATTAAGCGTTCAAATTAATTGCACTTAATTTAGGCCAGAAAGCTTTGCATACTTTTTAGCCAAGCAGCGCCTGTTTGTATGCAACATAAAAGCGGCTTTTATGATTTAAGCGCCGCAAGCGCCACACGGTGCCATCCATAAACACAAAACACAAAACACAAAACACACACACACACTTTAATTAAATGCCCAGAAATCGAACTAATTATACCCCGCAGTTGCATTAGTTGAGTTTAACAGGCAGCTGTGTCTATATCTTGGCTATAGTTAAAACAAGTAAGAGGTTCTAGTCGGGAGCTCCCGACCAGGGGATACCCTGAACCCTTTTCTTCCGACAGGCGATAGGTATAAAATGAAAGATACTTGATATATATATATACTATTCTAGAAGCTACATGTCAAGTTTGGTGACTCTAACTGTTATTATTTACCAGAATTGCTCAAAAAACAGGATTTCGATATCGATTTTTATCGATTACTTGGAAACGGGGCAAGTTATCGAATATCGGAAACAAAATCGAACTGGGCGGGCACTAGAAGGACCTACAGCCAAAATTTCAAGGCTCTAGCTCTTACAGGTTACGAGATCCTTGCGTTCATACAAACGGACCGACAGACGGACAGACAGACGGACATGGCTAGATCGACTCGGCTGTTGATGCTGATTAAGAATATATATACTTTATGGGGTGGGAGATGCTTTCTTCTGCCTGTTACATACATTTGCACAAATACATTATACCCTTTTTATCCATTTTCAACCTTAGTTTGTTAGCTTAAGAGCATATTTTGGTTCAGCTTTAGATCAAATGCAAACCCATTTGCACATAACTTTGCAAAGCGAACTATTTCGAACTCGGACCAACAAACTATTTTTCACTTTGCAGCCCAAACTGGGCGAGTTACACGAACTAATCTAAGCCCGAATAGCTGACGGGATGGAGATGGAGATGGAGATAGAGAGATATGGAGAGAGAGTGAGAAAGAGAGAGAGAGGGAGAGGAGGATAGATAGCTATGGCCCCATTGCATTCATCTAACCATATTCGATAGTTGCCAATGTTGGGCTAGCGAAAAAAAATATAGCCCGCGTCCTGTATATGAAAATATTCACGGCTTGCAATATTTTCAGT